>NC_063255.1:56162929-56306940 GCF_020740725.1 Corvus hawaiiensis
GGATGCTGTATTTTTTTCCAGGGATTCAGTTATTAGCAAATTGTGCCACTTCCTAATACTAGTTCCACAGAAAAGTTCTGGTAGCCCTTAGGACAGTGTCTGGCGCATATAAAGAAAGAAAAATTAGGACTGGCAGAGACCCGTTAACTAACAGCTTCAAAAGTCAGTAAATTTTATTGCAAGTTGAAACTTCTCTGTTTCTGAGGACACAGTCAACAGAGAGTCCCAGGAATGAAGGTTTTACTGTCCTTTAGTTTTAGCATTGTAAATCAGCTGTGTAGCACAAACATAAGCTGTTTTAAACTTTGGATGTGATACTACCTTGTTTACGTATTTGCAGCAATATTTGCCTGTTGCTTCACAAATTCAAAAAAACTTCAGGATTCAAAAAGTGATAGCCTTTTTAAGCAACACAAAACCAGACTGCATGTGATACTAATTAGCAAAGTATTACCAGTAAAGAGTTGCTGATGTTTAAAAAATACCTATGTTTCTTGCTATGTGCTGTCTATTCAGGAAAGCTTAAGTATTCATAAAACAAAGAGAATTTGAGAGTTATCTTTTTCTAGAGCCCCAAGTGTATCAGCATTTCACATGGTGTTTTTCATCAGTATTTTTAATTTTAAAAATATTAACAAAAAGGTTTTTAGGCTGTGTTTTATGTATACAGAAGGGTCACAGGAGGTAAAAATATTTGTTACCATGAGGTAGTGTAACATTCTGTGATTATAAAGTTAATCTGTTTTAAAAGTTTTTGCCATATAATGAGCAATATAAAGTACAGTATTTATTTTTATGTTCTTAGGGTCTTCCACAGCCATAATTTTACCAACACAGCTGTTTGACCCAGTGACATCATGTTTTGCATATTTCTGCATTTTAATGAGTTACTCATTTAAAAGGTTACAAAGAAACCATAACTCATAAGTAATTAAATTATTTAGCAGAAGTATAAGGAGGTCTTCTGACATGGGAAGGTCACTGTGGGAAGGAAGGAGCATCAATGTACTGAATTGCACCTGTTTGTTGAAGATAGGTACAGACCAGAAGCTTTACTGTTAGATTACAATTGTCTGTTTTCTCAGGGAATGACTAAATACATGCACATACTAAAAGCAGCTGAATTCTCTGTCATTGAGATAGTGGATTTCTGGTCACAAAACACTAAATGGGAGTTGTCTTTCAAGACTTTGGATAACTTCAGTATTTTACAGAAAACACTTACGTGCATGATGTGTTTTTCATTTAGAATACTGAAATACAGACCTACCAAGAGATTGGCATTTAATCTTTTCCCATGGTAGTTTAATACATATAAATTTCTGGAAATGAAAGGTAAAGTATAAGATCTTGGCATCTTGGGTTGCCTTTCTTCAAGCTAAATATATTACAAATCAGAAAAAACCCTGAGCCCATTGAAATATCTGGATTTGAGAAAGAGAGGGTGTTTACAATAATTTTACACTATTACAACAGCAAAGGAAGTAAAGTTTATTGTAGAATAAATTTAGTTACTTTTTTGTGTGGTGTTACATAGAAAATACACACTTAATGACTATTTGGGGGTGTATTCATCATGAAGTGCTAATGAGAATAATCAAGACATACTGTGACATTTTCAGGGAGGAGGCAAAGTGTATTGAAAAACGAATTTGCAGTTGAGAACTTTTACTGTCAGCTAATGGGATGCTTGGAAATACCATAGAAACATTAAAAAACCCCTGCAATCCAGCTTTGCATCTGCACCTTATTTAAACGTAACTTTCAGTAGGTAATTGATATTCTCCTTGGTTTCCTTATTGATAGATTGTTTAGAAAAAATAATTGCTTGTTATTCATGTGGGCTTTATTAAAATTATTTTAATTACTTTATTTCTGGTTTGTTGCTTTCAAAAAGTTCTACGTAAATGTAAATAACGTTTTCATTAAAATCTTAGTTCTTGTTTCTTGTACCCCTCTGAAACATTTGAAACTTTTGTTGGAAAAGAGATTAAAATAGGTCTTTAAGGCAATAGGAGAGAGGATGAACTTTTGGAGTACGGACTTTAATTACAGAAGGGGTTCCTGTAGGATATCTTGAGGACAAACTGGTGGGTTCATTCTTTCACAGGCTGTATGGACTCCAAAGCTTCTTTGCACTTAGTGAAGAAAAGCAGAAGCTGGTTTTTACAGCCGGAGCAGTTGTTATGGACAGATTATTTGCAGCCCAGTATCCTGCCTGCATGGCTGGGGTGGATTCACTTCCATTCAGTTGCCAGCAATTTCTCCAAATAGCCCAAATCCCACATCAGGGAGAGGTGGTTGGTCTGATGTTTATTAAACAATGCTTGAAGCAGTAGTTGAACATGAACAGAGTTCTTTCTGTTAATTCACAGAATTAAATTAATGCTATAGCATAGGTTCTTGTGTCTCACTTGCCATGAGAAATAATTTTCTGCTGCAAATCCTAGAGCAACTAGTGCTGGTAAAGGCATGCAAGTTCCCTACAAAGAATACAGTAAGCAACTTAGGATGTAAAAATCCTTTTAATTCATGGATGTTTTTATTCAGTTTTGACCTTGCGAACAAACAGAATAAAACAAGGTTGCAGATCTAACACTCAGACATATTTGGGTTGCTAATTATAGAGAGATGTAAAACATCAATTCTTTTCAAAACTTTTCAACAGTAAACCCAAAATGTGGGAACAGCTTTTCTGGTAGGTTTTTGTAGCCTCGAACATTGATTTGTTTAGTATAGCTGCACAAGCACCAAATGAACAAATAGTAAAGTAGGACATAGTCATGGCATGTTTAATAATTTCCAGCATAAAGGTTGTGAAATAAGATGAACACAGTTCTGCATGCAAATAGATTTGGACATAATGCAGTGATGACTTAGAAGGCAGTAACAGAAAGGAAATGAAGAGTTTATTGTTTCTATAGCTCTAATATCCATTAAAAGTTAGTTACACAGCAGGTGGCAGTTTGGCTAAGTGTAAAGTGAATGTTTTGAAATAAATAGCAGCTGGGTGACCTGGGATGTCAGGGCTCTAGACAAGGGTGTGTGTTTGTCAATATATCCTACATGTTTTACAGACTCCTCAGGGACCAGGAGAAGATACAATTTCACCTTTTCTGTGCCAAAACATTTTAATTATATCTTCTTCCAAGTACAACGGTTCAGTAACCAAGGAGCTGACATTGATGCATGTGTTGATAAAGCTGAAAACATTCAAAATGAGATTAACAAAGATTTTGAGGGAAGGGTGACAGCTAATTTTGTACAGTATTCTGCATCTAATTCAGGTCAGTGTAATGGTAGAATATTTTATAACTGCTGTGTCATCTAGAAAGACTTTTATGCTGCTTTGTGTATTTAAAGATTCGTGTATATGAAGGTACAGTTCTTTATACATTGTTCAAACAGGTTATAACTTCTTTATTGAACATCTATTGGTTGTCACTATAAACAAGAATAAACTTAAGCATTTAGAAGCAATTTCACATCTCCATCTGCATTAATCACAGTAAAATGTTCCTTTTTTTAATTCACCTTCAAAATACTGACTTCAGATGTGAAATGGAAGCAAAACTACCACACACATTTTGTGGCATCACTTAATATTTGCAAAAAAATTGGATGGAAAGTTATAGTAAGTGTATTTAAATAATCAAACTGCAGTTTCTTTGTATTATGTTCAGTCTTTTGAGAACATCTCTGTATATTTCTGCTCTGTTCTCCTCCTCGTTTGAAGGTAACTCACATTCTTCCACTTTTCTTTTTGTTTGCGAAATTTTCTCCTCTTTTTTATCCATTTAGTTCTCCATCTGCTTTCACTTTTGTTTGCTTGGGCTGTCTCTCATCCCAACTTGATAATGAGGAATGCAGTGTGACCCTGACCTCTATCAGCCCATGCATGACCTTCTGACTCGCCCACATAACCTTTGACCTTCTCTTTGACAGCTTGATTAATTACCCTGTGTTATGATTTATGAGTAAGTGCTATGTAAAAATAATAGACAACAGGTGGTCCTCTAAAATCTTTTTGTGGCACGTTTTCTTTTCCTGCCTAACCTGATGAGCTGTTTGAAGTTTGGAACTTAGTGGGACAAAGTGTGTTTGGCAGAAGCATGGCATTTTTACATACTCGGACACAGTGCTGGAATTCAGGCAGCTGAGGTGTATCTGGAATGGAAATATCACAATGTTAGCAGGGTGCAGTTGCCAAAATGTATGTTGGGTGGAAACAGAAAGCGGAATCAACTGACATTTCAGGCGTTTCAGTCACAGGTCACGTCTTGAGAAAATTGCTCAAATAATGGAGGGGGCATTTTTCAAGCTGAGCTGCATCTCCAACAGCTATGTTTACTTTAACGCTTCACTAGTGACTTCTGATTGGTTGTCATGACCTCATCCTGCTGTTGCACCTACAGTGTTGCAATAGTGACATAGATGTACCCTTCTTGCAGTAAAGATGGGAAATGAACAGAGCATAATTCTTTCAGAAAGATGAATGGACATTGCTGTGTCTGTTTTAACCACAGGCAGGTTTAAGAGCAGTGAGTTTTGAGTTGTATTTCCCCAAGGAATTAATTCTGGTCTTGCTGCTGAACATCCAAATAGAAACCTGAACTTGAAAATTCAGGTTGATCAAGCATAGGAGAGTGATCTCTTTCAGATCCTCACTCACAGTCCAAAAAGATAGTTACATAGCTCAAAAGATACCTCTCCAGCTCTGACCTCTCTTGTCACATATGGTGTCCCACCCTGGTGGATTAATATACAGATCTGAGTGGTCTCGGCTCAGTATTCATGTGTCAGGCAGGGGAAATTTCAAAAGATTTGGAATTTACTTTAAATACTTTGAAGTTCTTTTTTTAACCTTACCCTCGAACTTCCAGTAAGAGGCAGAAAGCAATCCCCCATTTCTGACTCATGTATTATAATGGAAAAGGCCCTTCTACATTGTTCTGACTTAGTAGTAAAGGTGTTGTAACAGAGATACATGATTCTTTCCAACTCTTGACTTTGTAAGCCTGCTTTTCATTTTGTCATCACAATCCTCTACCTCCAGAAGCAGCAACCTGGAGAATGGTAGGAGTTAGTGTAGATTGAATTTCACTTACCTTGAAGCATTACCACGTGGGGGGAAGAGATGTTAATTGCGTGCTTTAGTCTGAGAGAGAAATTGTAATTTTGTAGATTAGGGGCTGGGAGTTCTATTTGTCAGTGTCTGTCCTAGTTATAAGGTCTTATCACAGGTACACTGATGGCTGAAGATTGATCGGGGGGGGTAGTTGTCCTTAAAGCTCAGCATTTTACCATGAAAAAACTTTTTAGAGAGTGGTTTCCCTTTCTGTGTACACTGGACACACAGGAGAAAACTATTACATTGAAAACATACCTAATGTTTGCATACCACCTAATACCACTGAGGGTGGCGAGATTTAGAAACCCTCCTACTTGATTGGTACTTACTGAAGTCATAGGTCACTATGTTTTAATAATGATGTAAGATCATCATGGCTGAAATTGGTATTTTTAATGACATTGATTTGTTTAGTATAGCTGCATTAGCACCAAATTAACAAATAGTAAATTAATACATAGTAATGGCACATTTAATACTTCCCAGCATAAAGATACTGTATATGGTGAAAAAAGATTGCTACAGTCCTGCATGCAAAAAAGTATTTCTGAACATGGCTTTCATTTTAAAGGATGCTCTTTAATGAATGTGATTTTTGTCTGTGTTAACAGTTATGCCAAAGACGGTATCTCATCTGTTATTAAAGTTTGCTAAAGGCCTTTTTTTGAGATATTAGTGGTCTCATGTTCTGAGTTTTGCATTGACTTGCACTCTTCTCAAATTCACTGCATTAGAGCTCCTCCTTTTTTTTCATTTTCTGATTGCATTAAACTTCAACAATGCAGCTATGCCCACATAAATTACATTTTTAAAAAATTAAAGTTAAAAGCCGCATTGTTTACAGTGATGTTCTTTAGTTCAGAGTATTCCTGTTCAGTAGCATATACTCAAATAAAGGCTGAATGAGAAAGGTTGTAATTGGGTATATTTTACCAGTCGTTTTATTTTTCCATGTCGATTTTTATATGTTACTCTCAAATCTTCTTTCTGGTGCCATTGTTTTCATCTTGAAATTTAGGATGCAGAAGTTCAAGGGAAAGGGAGATACACCCTATCATGTAAGCAAAACAGTCCAAAAAGAGATTACTTTCCAAAGAGAAAGACTTAGGCTTTCCCATAATTGAGGGGAAAAAAAATCTTAGCTCAGTTATTACTTAATTATTTTAATTCTGCTGACAGGAAAGGCCTGCTATCTGGGAGAAATTGTAAAAAAAAAAAGGTAAAGGGAGTCATGTTACAGTGCTTAAAATAGATTTGATAAAAATCCTTTAATTGATTTATAAAATAGTGAATTTAAAATTAGAATCATATTTCACCTGTTGATATCTATGTGAAAAATTGACATTGTGTCCTCAGAAAATGGGACAAATTAGTCATGTAATTTTAAGTTACATGATCAATAACTTAGACAAATTCCACTTCTTTGATGATTTGTGTGTCTGTTTGGTGATCAGGTTAAAGTGGACAGAGTTTCAAATCCCTGTAACACTTGTAGATCTGTAATAAACATATGAATTTTGCATTTCACATTGTATAGAAAGCAAAACAAATCAATACACAGAACGTCTCTGCTCAAAACAAGCAGGTCAAGAAGATTAAGAGCTCCAAAACTACCAGCCTGCCAAGTACTGCAAAAACTGGCAGTAGCAAGCTCAAAAACTATTCTTTCATATGAATTTATGAATGTTTGTAAGCCATATTCTTCTCCGTGATGAGTTTTGGGCATCAGAATTTTCCAAGTTGGAAAGTTCATGTGTTCATAGTTCAGCATTGGGCATTAATATGGCCAGGCATGGCATGGATATATTTTAAAATTTGTCTTTCATTTTCTATTTTCTTTGTCTCTTTCCCTATTGTTTATTTATATATCTGCCTGTTTGTTTATATTTATCCCAGTTGAATTCATGGCAGGCAGTGCAGGGGAATCATGTAACAGGAGATCTGTTATGGTGCTGTATCTAACAAAGAGACAATTTTCTCTTTGGCCTATTGTGATCTTTTTTGACTACGTCACTTATGCCAGAGGTAGTATCCTGCATGCCTCTCTTTCACCCTGTTTAGCAGAGTGCAACTGTGCCCTTTAACATGGTTTTTGGTGGGAGGAGAAGCTACAGCAGACGTTTGAGAAGGGCACAAGGACAAGGGGTAGGAACTCCCTTCAGATGAGATTTTGATAACTAGTCGAGTGTGTCCAACTGTAGAAAATCACTGAGTGACAATCTGTCTACCTGACAGTGGCCACAATGAACTACAAGGTTTGTGAATGGCTCTACAGATTAGAATAAAGCAAGCCCAAATAAAGTATCTTTTGTTGGGGTGGAGTTGGTTTGCTCTGGGCAGCTAGGTATGGGGGACCTCTTTTGATCCTCATGCCTGGACCGAGTGCAAAATGAAGCACCAAGTGAAAAGCTGGAATAAAGCTGTTCCATTAGATAATTAATATAGATGTTTCCAAAAAGTAAGTCTTTACTAAAATTTACTTCTAAAGGATAGCTTAATTTTGACTGGGAACCCATGTTAACTTTAAGGACACATCTGTTAAATGCTTGTGCTTCTCTTTTTTCCCTTCATTTGCAATTATATCTTCCACAAATACTATGATTTTTGTGTGATTTGCCATCATTTAAAAATCTTTAAATTTGATTGGCTGATTAATTCAAGATTTATTTCTCATTCATAAATTCATATTTTTTCAACCAGCTCATTTCCTGCAGCACAAAAATATACCTTATATGCTCAAAAGCATCCTGCAGGTCTCACATTTGCTCTGGATTTGTTGAATATACAGCATAATCCCAGTGAACTTTTACAGCAGATTTAAAGATGCACTAAAAAGTCAGACCCACTATAGAGAGTTGACTTGTAAGCAATACCACTGAATCAGTTTTGGTATTGATTCATTGTTACTGCTGCTATTTGCCTGTGCATGGTGTGCTTATTGTCAGCTAGACAAAAGGTTTTGCTATTTTAAAATGTGGTGAATAATTTTCACATGCTTTCTTTAATGTATCTACCTTTGTATATAAAATCTCTCAATTCTTTTTCTTTTAAAGGTTTTTACTGGCTGGGCATAAAGCTTTTTATTCATTATTATGTAGAGTTCTTAAAGCAACATTTTGCTTTTAGTTCCTGTATTGTTTTCTGAAAAAGTCATATAAAGTGCTTATGAATAAAACAACATACTAAATTATTTTAAAGGTAAAACAGGCAACTTTTCTGATGCTGAGGGATGTGTATGAGCATAAGTACATGCACAGATACATATTCACACATCAATATCCCTTTAATGACAGAATATTCTTTAAAACCCTTCTATAAATGATGTTGTGTGAGGTTTCTGAAATAAATAAAAAAGTTCTAAAGAGCATTAAAGTATATGCAAAGCATTTTCAAGCATTAAATCTCCCTTTTCACATTTCTTCTTGTTTGTGTGTGTGCGTGTGACTCTCTTCTAAAACAGGAAGGCTATGGAGTAATAGTTCTGAATCCCAATGAGAACTATATTGAAGTTGAGAAGACAAAAGCCCAAATACAGCTGTCTTCTGATATCTCAGAAGAACCTGCAGAAAAGAGGGAAAGAAAAGATAAAATCCCGAAGGAAACAAAGAAGCGACGTGACTTCTACGAAAAGTATCGAAATCCACAAAAAGAAAAGGAAACTATGCAGATCTATATTAGAGTAAGTTTCTTTTGGTTTTGTCTGCCCTTCTTTATTGATGTATACATATGTTTATTGCCTCTATTGGCTAATAAATAGCATTCTTTTTTAAAAACAAATACATTACTGAGATGGCATTCAAGAGTTTATACAGAATTCCTGTCTCTTTATTCTATTGATATTTTTGGTCATTTATTGATTGTGATGTTTTGGAAGTGTTACAAAACATTTCTTTTAATTTCAAAGGGAAACTTCAAATAAACCCCAAAGGAACTCACTGGGGTTATCAAGAAAGAAATGATTTAAGAAAGACTTAGTAAAAACAATTTTATAAAGAGAGGTGTTCATAAGAAAAACTTTGTAGTGAAGCTTAGGCAACATATTAGCTTCACATGTCATGTATGCATTTATTGTATTATATTGTATTATATCGGGGAGGCAGTATTTATAGCCTGATAGTTTTTTATCACCTGCCAAATTAATAATGTATTGTGGAAAATACCAGTGTTCATCTTGTGTGGTAGCAAATTTATCCTGTAATGTATTGTTTTTATATGAGCAGCCATCCATTGTGTTTGAGCTGAACTTCTAAAGGCAGATAAAGGAGGAATCTTGCTAATATATTAATAAATATTTAGGCTAGAATAATTTGAGAATGGTATGATGAAGAAACTCTGTCCCTTGCCCTTTTCTGACTCAGTGAACCTTTGCACTTTGTAATGCTACCAGCATGGGATCATTATAACAGTGCTATCCGAGGATTTCTAATTCTGCAGGGGGCACAAACAATATTATTTGCACATTGGCACATTCTGCTTCGTATACATGCTATGTATAATACATTCCAGACTGAGTCATACAATTTCCAAAACCCTTACTATGAAAGTTAACATTTTCATTCAACTGTAAAATACGTCAGAAACTCCACAGTGAAGGTAAAACAGTAAAAATGTATGCCTTTCTGGTGAGAAACAGAGAAAAATCCAGCACAATACATGTTAGAATCATCTTAAATTTTAATATGCCCCTATTAATTCTTTTTAGCATAACAATTTTTGTAGAAGAAATCTAACTTTGCTGGGTAGTTAAAAGGGTTAGTAACTTGGATACAAGATTGTCATGAATACCATAAATATTTACTGTGTCTTTTGAGAAATACCTGAGCGTGGGAAACAAAAGAACGCAGGTATATATGTTCAAAGTCACCAACAAGGCACTGTGTTTTCTCTTTGCTGCTTTTTTATGAGATGGTGTTCTGCCCACTAGCCAAACTCACCTTCTTAAGAGGGGCAACCAGTCTTAAGGTCCACGAGAATCCAGTGGACAATGTTGCTGTATTGTTTGAACAGAAGTCCAGTCAGCATGGAGATTCAGTGTTCCCTTGTTGAAAGTGAACCTTTTTATCAACCTTTTGAGCAATTCTACCTTCTCATGACTCTTGCCTGATGAGGCATGAAATTTGGCTTCGGGAGGTTTGACCCCCCAAAATAAAAAATATGTAACTCCATCTCATGTTCCTTTCTTCACAGCTCTGTGCCCTAAATATGACTGTTGATATTTGCTTTATTTGATTTTCCTCAAATCAAGGAAAGAAGTAATATATGTTTTAGTGAAAGTGTGATTGGTGGTCTCCTTCCTCAGGCCAATTGATTGAAATTGGGTTTTCTGATGAAGTTGGTGTTGTATTCTGAAATAATTATTTTGGGGTTTTTTTCTTAATAGACTCTAGTACAGATAGTTTTTTGAAACAGAAAGAAAAACGTACCTGCTTTAGTATATTGTGGGACAAAACAGTGCAATTTCCCTGCTTATCAGTTTCTGAAACAAAACTGGACCATCAGTAGGGTTCCATTTACTCTGTTGGTCAGAACTGTTAAGTCTGTAGGAATTGCAAGAGGTGCAATGCCATATTTGCAATTTTCGTGCCTCCCATGCTTGAGTCCATAGGATTGCTCCCTGCCTGCACCCAGGGACTTGCCTCCACAGGCTGCTGTGGGAACAGTGTTGGTGCTGGTTTGCAGTGATCTCAAGGGGCAATTCAGATACAATTTTTACTCGCTGTATAGTATAGCGTACATTTGACTCACTAGGCTCTTAAATTAAAACATGCTGTCACTCAACACAGATATTTAAGGATGGTATATGATTCGTAATGATCTCATCAAAGAGTTTTGAAAAACCTGAGCAGGCCTTATGTCAACTTTGCTAAGTAGGAAAAAGTGGTACAGATAGACTAGACGAAAAATTTCCTCACAGGAAGGCTTTATCTAACATTGAAGGAAAATAATGGTTGTATTAAATATGCTGGAGAAATTATTTCAGACAGTTAAGCAGCAGGAATAAGTATCCTCAGTTATGTTCTCATAGGGTCACTGAGATCTGTTGTGATCTGATGACGAAATGCCATTTGAACAAATTAAAGCTGTCTGGTTGATGTTCCTACTTGTGCAGCTACATTTGCCAAGAACTGGACAATTAGAACTCTTCCTTGGTAATTATCTTTAAGTTTTTTCTTCATTTTCATAGTGAAAAAAATAGCTGGGGTATTCAAGAATATGTAAAAGCAGAGTCTTAAAATATAAAATATCAAACTGCACTGTATTTTTACACAAAATGAGTATAAATAAAAATGACTGTGGCAGTGTGTAGTGCATTAAGCATAGTGCTTTTGAAAGATCAAAGTACTAACTGTTTCATGCTGGAAGTTTCCTTAACTATGAAATAATGTACTTTCTGGCATACATTATGGCTTGTTAAAGGAACTGATTTGGTCTGGGTAATAAACATCATGTCAAACATTATGGCAGGAAAACCTGCTTAATATGTTTTGTAATAAGACAGATTTTTTTGTTCTTGAAAACATCTGCCAACTGAATTCACAAGTGAAGACAGAAAATGTCATCAATTCTGTAACATTCTTGTAAATTTGATTTCAATTTTAGCAATGCAAACCAAGAAAAAAAACTTTTTGATAATCAGCATTGACTATAATACTTTTATGGAATGATTAAACACAAGCATTTTACTTTTATATAACGCGCTAATGAATGCATATGAATTTTAATACTCTTACTATTCAGATTTTAACAAGCATATTGACAGATCATTTTAAAAGCATCTGGTTTTTAATGTGTTGAATGGAGGATTGAGTAAAATAGCTAAATATGTACATACATCCTTTTTAAAAACATATTTCTATCCTTCGTTATAAATATTACCGTTTTTTCTTAGACCACCAGAGGCTGCTCTGTACATACGGGCTAATGCTTTCTCCCCAGAAACTTATTATGCTAGCCAGCCTTCACTTGTTACTGAAGTAAACTGAGAATTTGTTGGTCTCTAACCTTTTTCTGTGGAAACAGATCATGCAGGCTTAAATGTGACATGATTATTACTTCCATTCTCAGCCATCTCCCATTCTCTGAAGATTTTCACACTGACAGTGCCTTTTCTATGTTAGAAGATACTTAAAAATGTAAATTAGTATTTTCCCCCTTCTAAACTGCATTCACCACTTAAATAAGTAAACTGAGTTGATTCTGAAATGTTAATAAAGAGAAAATATAAATTGCATAATTTTATAGCAATAGTAATTTGCAATAATATTGTTTCCCCAACAGTTGAAGGATATCAAAGAGGCAACCAAGGAAGAAGTAGGAAGGATCACTTTTATCAGACCAACTAATGGGGTCAGGTTTTGTGGACAAAAGGGATAAGACTCTCCAAAGCCTGTATGCTAGGAATTTTGTCCTTTTTTTCCCCACTGAGCTTATCTGCTTGAATAATTCTTATTGCAAATATTATTTTTACTATAGCACAATCTAGAACAGTGCCATTTCTATTAACAGCATATTAATGAAATTAATCTTGGATGTAACATACTTTTCATAAATAATTTCTCCTATCTTCTGTGAGAGATTAAATAGGAAAAGATCATGTGCAACCAGTTAATTTGTTTTATTAAAAATGGATACATCTGGATGATTTGTGCCAGTATTTAGGAACAAGGCAGTTGTGTTAATATACAATTAAGTAAGCAATGACTGCTGGCATACGGGAAGTCCTGGCAAGTGTGCAAGCGCAGTTGTGCCATTTCTGCTCATTGTTCAGTGTGGCTGACACGAAGCATAGCCTGACTGAAGGTCACAGCAGAGTGTCCGCTTATGTGGGATGACCTTTCAGTGCCATGGATTTCTTTCACATTGAAGATTGAGCCATTTCCCAACATAGCTGCAGTCCCACCAGCTGCCGTTTTCACCCTGTGGCCATCTCTGGGCCAATGACCTACCCTCTGATTTGGCAAGGTGCACGCCTGCTCTTGTCCAAAGCCTGTGTGACTACATTAGCCTGCTGCTGAGACAAAGCTAATAAGCCCTTTATTCCACCAGAGGAGACAAAATGACAAGCTTTAGACAAACAGCTCCTGAGAGGTAAGGGACAGGTTCAGCACAGAGAATGCCTGTGGCAGACGTGGGCATCAGGACTTCAACGTCTAGAGTCTCATGCTGATGTTTTGTTGCCCCTTCAACAAACAATGCCTGTTTTGTTTCCCCTTTTACAACTGCCAGCGTTACTTTATATATACCTCTGAAATAACACATGGTTTTACGCTGCCCACTTTTAAAGCCTGTTAGTTTTGTATGTTCTTGAGAAATCTCCTTCGCTTGTAAGCAACAGCAAAATCATGCTGATAGTAAAAAGCTCATGAGAACTGCCTAGAAACTGCCGTGGTGGTGGTGTTCTTGCCCCATGTTGGGGCTGGGCACTGGGCATTCAGAGCTGAGAAGACACTGCAGTTCAGGTGCTGGAACATAAACACGTAATGACGTTCTGAGTGCACCAGGAGCATCTGGAGAGATCTGGTCTTCAGAACGTGTGCCACCAGAGATCTTCACCATCCTGGGCCAGCAGCTGGAAATTAAACATCTACCATGACAGTTAGCACCTGCAGTTAGGCTTCCACATCGTTCCTAAAAGGTCAGATAAGGTTTAAGTTCCTATAGTTTCTGTAAATCAGGAAAAATATGTATATGTCATGTTTCATTTCTATAGATACTACGATGAACAGGCATCTTACATTAAATGGCTGAACTATGGAGAGTTTGAACTAAAGTAGTTATAATAATTTATGCATAGGCTATTAAGCATGAGCAGCTAACTTAGATATTTTTAAAATCTTGAGATTATAAAGATTTCTTATGGTAGGTTTTGCATCTGCTAATCCTGAATAGTTTTGTCTTCTTTTCCTTGAGCAACTGAGAAGTCAGAGACACAGGTAAGCACTGAAGGGAAATTCTGTATCTCCTGAAGAACACCATTGGCTCTTCTCTCTGCTATGCCCTCTCTTTGTTCTGTGTTTCACAAGTATGGTTTAATCAAAGAAAAGGAATAAATTGGGGCCATCTAGCTTTGGTGTCTTTCAGACATTCATTACATGATGCCAATAAAGTGTCCATTGTTAGATCCAGTTCCTAAAATGTGAGGCAAGCCATGTAAGTTTCCACAAGAAAGAAGCAGCTTGCATCTCTCCTCCCACTACGAGCTGTATGGTGCTCCCATGGTGCTAAAAAAGACTCTCACTCACACGTCAAAGGAGTCCTCCTTCCTTTCAGATGGGATTCAGGCTCATAAACCTGGCCAGTTCATGAGGTAATGGTGAAGAGAACTGGCTCAGCAGAATGCAGACATACTTGTTGAAGGCAAAAGTGAGTTAAATCATTCGAACATCTTGTACTCCAATATTGCCTGGTTTTGATTGTAGATTGACTGCAGTGAAGGACTACAAAGACCTTGTAGGTCTTCTGGTCCAGTGCAGATTGCTCTCTGCAGGTATCCTTTATCATTTATCTAACAGAACAAAAGGATTTACCTGATACCCAAAAACACAGATAACATTCTCTAACCTACTGCATACCAGTTGCATGTTTTGATACTAGATTTCAATGTGTTTGGGAAAATTGGCAGAAAGAATTTAGCAGTATACCTTTTTGCAAAACTTTAAAGTTCTTCATGTTTTTTTCTTGGGGACGAGTCAGCTATAAGACCCTTGATATACTGAGAGATGATAAAAATTAATATCTGTGGTAAATATTTGTAGCTATCTTATATCCTTATAGCAAAATAATGCTTTTCTATGGAGACATACCACCCCACCAAACCACTCTAGAAATATTTATGTGTTTTGGATAGAAGGACATGAGGACATGAGGGCTGTACTGCAGTGCATGGAGGTCAAAAAAACATTTGTGGAGTCTAGGAACTGAATGTCAGCAGACAGGGAACTGGGTACAGGATGCACAGTAAGTTCAAGGATGTTTTCACCTCATCTGTTACAGAAAACAAAGTGTATATTCAGGAAAAAATGTGAAGGGAAAAAAAACCCCTATATTTTGGGATTAAGATAAATCTGGTGGTTCCTGTGTAGGCTGCTTGACTGCCTGCAGCAGTGATGGCTGCCAAAGGGGCTAGAAATAGTGGAGGAAACAGAGGCATGGAACAATGTGGAGTAAGCTGCCCAGGAAGAAATGTCTGTTCTACCGTGCAATTCGTACGTGGCTGAAATTTGAAAAATTAAGTATTGTAGCAATTAATTATTTTAATTTTAAAGTCTTTACAGGTTAAGGATTTTACTAACTAAAATCCTCACTTTTTGTGAATTTATATACTGTGTGATGTTATTTTGAATTATTTACATCTTGAAGAACAAGGCTGGTCTTTTAATCAGCTTGTTGTCATCACTCTGCAGGCAAAGAAATATGCCTTATTGTGAGTTCTTAGGAGAACTGTCCACTTGTTTTTGCTATGCCTTAGTGAACTCCGTATCCAGTCAGCACTCCCCAAGAGCTAGGTTTTACCAACTTCAGAGCTGTTAACTTCATTTCCATAATGTCCAGGCAGAAGTCATTCCTAAAGTCGTCTGTTTTACAATTACCTCCAGCCATTAACTCATCTAAGTTTTGAGGAATCTTCCCATTCCTCTCTCAGCTGAATCCTTGTTTTATCTCTATCTCCCTGGCTAAAAGTGGATTCTAAACCGATAAAAAATGCTTTTGTCTTTTTTGGTCAGTGGTGTTGGTAGCAGGTTTTCTCACCTGAATGGGCTGCATGCTGTTCAGACACATTGTTCTACACTTCCATTGTTTAACAGTTGATTCTTATTCTCTTTCTCTGTCTTTTTTGATCAGTGCTTGGCAAGATCGAATTTGTTGATACCCAGTGAGGTATATTTTCTATATTTTCACGTAAGACTTGAATTTTTGTTTGTTTTCCCTATAGATGGCACTGCTTGGAGAGAAATTACTAAATAAAGTGAGATTGATGTGTCTTTAGAATTTAGAAGAGTTGTTTGTGTTGAGGAGACTGAAGATTTTCTGGGCTCTTAAGCAGCAGTTTGAGATCTTCTTGTCTGGTAGTTCTAGCAAAAACATGGAGTGAGAAAAGTATCATGCAAGTACATGTGCAAGTGTATGCACACAAATCTATCTACCCCAAAGCATACAAAAGCTGCTCACATTCTTGCATGTTTGGCATCCTGTAGACTGTGTAAAATGACCTCTGACATAATGTGGACTATGACAGATGTAGCATACATGAGACTGGAAAGTTTTCTTTTTCCTAAAAGTAAAGTTTTAATCAGTATATCCATCTATACAGTACAGCAAAGAATTTAAAATATATTTAGTTCAGGCTATACAGCTGATACTTCATATGCATCTGCAGTGTGTTTGTTCTTTTGGACTGGTATCTCCTTCCAGGACGTTTCTTCATTCTTATCTCCTATCTTTTCTACCTACTGTGTAATTGAATAATCTGATTCATGGATCTTCCCAGTTCAGCCTATGTCCTATAAAAGTGGGCAGTTATCACTTAACTGTGTCACAACCACTCTGTTCTTAACCTGGGAAGAGAAGCTTTAATTGCATGTAGATGTTAAGACGACAGATATTTATTTCTTTGGGGATCTATTTTGCTGAGGAATTCTTCCAAAGTTATCAGATAAAGTAATGAAGAAATTTAGCCAAGCTTAGGCTGCCTAAGTAATTTTGAAAGATTTCTAGGTTCTGCAATTAATTTTGTGGCCTTACCCTTTGATACGTCATTGCCCTCACACATTCCACTTGGTGGGACACCTCTCTACTTCTCTAGCTACTCCGCTTTTCCTGTTTGAAAAATGAACAAACACATTTGATAACAGGATTGTGTTATTGCAACCCTTGCACTGGTTACCAAAAAAGGGTAGGCTTACATTTAATGACTATTGATTATCTTTAAATTCCATACCGGTGAAGATTTTGTGTGAAGTTCTCCTCAGTGGGCTATGTCAAGGTTTCAGACACTGCATGCTGCTCTGACCTTATACAGGCTCTGACTGCATTGCCTTAAGTAAGCAAATGAGTTATGGCTGTGATAGATCTTAAAATAACAGCATTTGATTTGATCCTGCAGACCACTTGTCTGAAATACCTTTCTGCTGCTGTTTGCTGTTAGCTCGTTATGTTCTTTTACCATTTCCTTTCCCTTTCTGTTTTGAACTACTCTAGCTGATTTACAGAGTTTGGCTGACAAGTAAACTGATTTTTGTCTAATTGGGCACCAAACAGTGTCATCACTAGAGCAGAAGTTAAGATGCTGTTGCTGTTCTGTTATGGTGATGGTAAATAACCATGACATCATTTATTAACAACACCATGAATAAAGCTGTTTCTACCCAAAGGTAAAGTGATGAGGCAGAGTTCAGCTTTGCTAGACTAGCAAAGACAGATGGTAAAAGATGACCACTGCCTCAGTTGTACTATGGGTCCACAGAGCATACAAAAGTTGGAAAGAAAATGTTGTGGCATGAAAGTAACATAAATTATTTCATGTCCAAAGTGCTGTAGCTGTCTTCAGGACTTCTCTGGAGTGAGTGGAAAGTCACTCTTCCTCAAGTGCCTTTGAATCAAAGTTTGGGGAGCTTTCACAATGTATGTTTCTATACTTCTGTGACACTAGAGCTATAGAGCTCCCTCTTTCTTGCTTTTGTTGGAAAGTATGAGGTACAGCAGTTGTGACCAGTCCTGGCTGAAAGTGCTTTGAGCATAGAATTGGACTAGGTGACCCTCAGAGGTTCTGTCCAGCTGATGTAGTTCAGTGTTTTGACATTACTAAGTTTCACCTCAGCTCTCAAAGTAGTATTTGGTCTATGGGTAGACTTTGTGGACATTGTGAAGAGAGGAAGATTTCACTATCTCAGAACATTTAGCACTACTGAGGTTGTGGCTGGCCATCCACAAGAAGAGGTGATTTAGACCAGGAGGCTTACTGAGCTATCAGCATAGTTGAAGGAATGTGGTCTTGCACAAGTACTGCTACAGAAACGCAACTTCAAAGATACAAACCCCTACACACATGCACTGATATTTCTCGGCATTTTTAACACTGGGGTGTTGAGCAAATATTCATGATTTCTTCAGAGATCAAGAATTTCCCCAAGACGGAACATTATCTTGAATTTGCTGAAGGACCTTCAAGCAGAATAGCAGCAGGAGTTTTTTCACAGATGTTGTCCAGATGTTTTTAGCATGACCATTCTGGAATAATGGAAAGGATACAAGTCCTGCCCACATCCCTCCTACTTCCTCTTCTTTGGTATATCTTCATCAGGATTTTGTCTACATTGTTAATTTGAGTCCACAAGGTTTCATTTTAAACTCTAAAGCAGTTCTTGAGGTTTTTCTCAGAAAGAGTAGAAACACCCTGTGACATTTAAATTGATTATTTGCTAAGTGTGTGTTTAGAAGTGGATAGACATGACAGAATTTAAAAGGCTGTACTTTGTTAAAGCATCAGCAAACAGTGTTTTAATTGAGCCTGTGCACAGCTACTTCTTAGAAGACTTTGTCTAGACTGCTGTTTTTAAGGTGAGACCCAAATCTTAGCAGCAGGCCAGTGCATTATCTACAGGTTGCCTTGAAGCCCCTGTACAGAAACTCTGCTTCTCTTCATCTCTTATACCTGTGCCCATGTTCATGAAGAGTTACAAATTATTTAAGAAACTTTTGTCCAGTTTTGAATGCTGCCACCTCCAAACAAGTCCATGCTGCTTGGTAGAGTCAGTTTGGGTAGTTGGTCATTGTACTAGGATACACTGAACAGGATCACAGGATGCAGGATTTCCCAGATGTCTGGTACCTGGCAGCTGTGAGTTCTTACCACTCATTTTCATCTTTTATTGCAAACAAGATTTAAGGTTTAGAATATGTTAGTATAGAAGCTTTTGCTCTAATAGAGCTAACAACAAAAAAATATGTTAAACACAGATTGTTAAACAGTGTTCTGCTGCTCATTTTAAGAGCTCTCAGAGCTCTTCCAGAATCTCAGTTATCCTGAAGATCTGCTTAATCGGCTCCTACAGGGCAACCAGGACTAGAGACAAGTTACCCAGAGACTTCCTGTGGTTACAGCTTTTCTGCTGACACCATTAAGGAGAGATCCTGCAGTCGCCCAGGTCCATTCTTCTGCCCAGTCTTTTTCTTCTGTGGCACAGGATGGAGTCTGTCCTGCTTCTCTTTTCCTGTTTATCCAGGGAACTTCTGTTAGGATTGTTGTCTGTTTTCATCCTGATTTAATGGTTTTTAGCTAACTCAGACTTCAGATGATAAATGTTAAAAGACTAATCTGTAAGATGGACAATCCATGTGCATTGTGATACAGAGAAGTTCAACAAAAGAAAGTAAAAACAGAAAATTTTTTCACTAAATCACAATAAGATTCAAGTCTCTGAAACTAAGTAATGGTTTGAATGGGGAAAGGCTGCAGATGTTCAATCCACTTAATCTTTGTCTTAAAATACATCAAACGAATGGTGTTTTCTAATAATGGATTAACACGGCATCAAGGACCATTTATAACAGTAACAAAAGTGACATCCCTGAGATTTTTTGAGGGGTTATTTTTCTTACCCCCCACAGCAGCATAGACACAGAGTACATATTTTATATAAGATATGTATACTCAGGATCTTTAGTGGAATTTCTGTTCTGTTGTTGTTCCGTCTATAATCTCAATAAGATGCCCAATGTTTGGCCTATGCAGCCTGAGTTACAAGATTGCTCCCAATTTTCCAGTTAGGTCAACCAAAAAAATTAGGATATGATAGAGGGTTGGTGGAAAAAATTCATATCAAAACAACTGTTCACTATGTCATTACGACAACCTGCTGTAACAAATGTGCTTCTGTTTTAATTTATGACAATTAATTGCTAAAAGTAATTTAATCTGACAGTGGCAAGGTGTTGAAAGACTCCTGAAGATGTCATAAAAGTGACCTTTCTGCCCATGTGGAACCAAAAGCCATTTTTAACAAGGAGGCTCAAAAACAGTACAACTTCTTTTGTACTTTGTTAATTAGTTATTGATTTGAAACAATGCTCTGCCAAATATTGTCAGATTAGCTAGACGCCAGGAAGGTCACAGTGTGACAGTCTAGTCCTGATAATCTTACCGTATATAAGAATTCTTTTTTACTTTGAACCTTTTGTTCTGATATCCTGAGAATTACATTTCCTGGCTTTAGCATCTGTGCTAATTTAAAATACAGCCAAGCTGTCTGTTATGTAATTGGATGTTTTGAGTTGTTAAAAAAAATTGCAATGTGTTAGAAGAAAATTGCTGTTGATCTAATATCTAATGATGTTCAACGACAGTGATGCACCACTGCTGCAATGCCTACGGCCTTGCTAATCTGTGTGGAAAAGAGCCTGTTTTAATGAAATAATCAACACGAGGGAATCACAGAGTTCAAGACAGAGGTACGACAGGCAAGTTCTGAGGTTGTGTAGCAACTCATTGAGATGAAAGATCATTTCCTAGGGTACATTATTGTGAAACAAAAATAACAGAGGTGAATCTGCAGCAGAAAATGGAGAAGCAGAATTAGGAGAAGCAGGGTTAAATAGCTAAACATTCAACTTTTCAGCTTACTGAAATGAGAACCAACAGAAGATTCAAATCTGAATTTCAGATTGTGTTTGTCTTTAGATAATTACTTTATAAGCTAATGACAGTTACTTCAAATACAATTAACTATAGTCCTCTACATATTAAGGCACTTTAGCAAATCTTTATAACTGTGCATTAAGTAAGTAATGTATCAGTTTACGTAAAGCACTGAGCACTTTGCGGTCTTTATTAAGAGAAGTCAAATAGCTTTGAGCGTGTTAAATCTTGCTTTCACTTAATAACTGCTCTTGAGTGTAATAAATAGAGATGGAGAAGTGAAGAACAGTACAGAGCAAAGCCATTCTATTTAGTTGAATTCACACAAAAGATATAAACTCTCTAACAGAGACTTTACAGCTGAGGCTTGTTCTGAAACCATAGCTGTTAATGAAAATACTGAGTTGTTATTTTACTTAAATGTGTTGAAGTTTGTGTAGATTCGTTGTTTCCCTTGGTGGGGAAAGCTGCATTTTTCTTGGCAAAAATGTTATTTTTCTTGCAATAGCATGGTGAAAAAAAGGTCTGTTTCTCATTACAGTATATAAACAGATTGAAAGAACAGGAGAGTAAAATAGGCTTTTAAGTACTATAGGAAATAGAAAAATAACACTTCTGCATGACTTCCATTAAGAGTTTTTGAATGTTTCAGATGCATTTGTTTCCAAAGGAATTGCTTTTAGTGTTGAGAAAAATGCATGTAATCATTTAAATGACTGTCATGATCTCTCTGTGTCTTGTGAAGATAGTTCTTTTTATAAAAGTATTGTATTCATTTTTATTTACTTGCCCTCACAATTAATCTGTTAATTGCCAGAAACATAGTTGCTAAGGAAGATATTTGTGAAGATACAACCTGATGATTTGTTCAAGAAATACTCTTTTATTTCCATAATTTGATCATACAAAAGGCTGTGTTTGATGGAGTTTGTTATGTTAGGCAGAAATACGTTGTAGGCAGAATTTTGATCCCTGAGATTGGGTAGTTTGGAAAGAAAAAAGTACAAGGAGATGTAAAAAAGATGTAAAATGTAGGTATCCATAACAGTACTGAAATGCAGCTGCTCCAGTCTTTGAGTATTTTTGCCAATTGTAATCTCTTCGGCCAAGCTGCTGTAGTTGGTATTTAAATTAGAATGTGTGAGTCCACCTGCACAGATTGGTAGATGTGCTTAGATCATTATCGCATGGGGATTTTCTTATGAACTGCACAAGTATGGTACGACCATGTAGATAGGACAGGTCTGAGGAATTGTTATTACATCTTCAATCTGAGGAGTTTCTCCATGAAGGATTTCCAAGCTTTTTGCCAGAACATGCTACTTCAAATTCAGCCTTCCTTTGCCTGGAACCCTGCAAATTATGTGGAAAAGAGAAAAAATACAGAAAAATCAACAAGTCTGTCAGAGAGCTAAAAGGGAAAGTAGGTTTTCTTTTCGTAAGTAAAACCTCCTCTGATAATTACTCTCCTTCCTCCTATTTATTTTCTTCTCCTGCACCTTTTTCATCTCAGTGAGTCAGCAATGTTCTTGTGCCCAGACTAAAAAAGACAAATATCATATTGGTGTTTACTTACATTCTTCTCTTAATAATAAAATAACTAACTTATTGGTGAAGGTCATAATTAAGAGCCACTGAGAAACTGATTTTGTCTGATTTTTTCTTGGTTTTGGTCTCCTTTCTTGCACTTTACTCAACAGTTGGGTGGTGATAGCAAGACATGCCGGACTCCAACAGAATCATAAAATGAACTAGGTTGGAAAAGACCTTTGAGATCATCAAGTCCAACCTATGACCTAACACGTCTTCATCAACTAAACCTTGGCACTGGGTGCCATGTCCAGTCTTTTTTTAAACATGCCCAGGGACTGTGACTCTACCACCTCCCTGGGCAGCCCATTCCAATGCCCCATCACTCTTTCTGTGAAGAATTTTTTTCTGACATCTAACCTAAACTTCCACTGGTGCAGCCTAAGAAGCAATAATGGGAAGATCCAAACTGGAACAACAGCCTGATAAAACTGCCTTACCCTGGCTGACAAGCCAATGCTTTAACCAGGGCGATGATGCTATAATAATATCTGAGACTTAATTAATTTAGCCTGAAATCTGGGATTTACTTTATAAACAGCAAACCCTTTCAGGTTATAAAGTCACTTGAATTTCCAAATAAAAAGCTGAAGAAATAAGAAGAACATTTGAGCAGAGCAGCAGAAGGTATTCACCATGCAGAGAGGGTCAGTCATTGTAGAGTAAATGACATGGGCAACGTTTGCTGCTGTCTTTATTTTTGCACAGATCTGTGTCCAAACTCACCCTGCTTAACTCTCAGTTCCAATGCAAAACTAAGAAATTCCATCTGCAACACCAGCCTTCTAAAAATGCTCGTGTATCATATAACATCAGCATGGTTCTGACGTGGTGGCCCTCCAAAGGCCTCTTGTGAAGGCCTGCGTTTGCCAGAAAGGAAGTACAGTATTACATCAGTGATACAATAATGCAGCTGAGACCACTGACACCTCTCTAAAAAATGGTTGTGGACACTGACAATGTCTCTCTGTGGTTTCAGGCCATTGTGAAACAGGTTTCAGGCCTGTTGAAATATTTTAAGTGAGCGCTTGGAGTCAGGTCTTGAAGTCAAAAGACTGGAAAGACGGTTTTGATTTCCAGCTTGTTCCTCACCCAGCAAAGATGGTTGGTGCACTTTGGAAACAGGAGATGAGAGTGGGTTGGGTTTTTTTTAATCCAGAAGTAGCTCTAGGTTATTGGTTAGGAACTGTAGTGATCAAGGGCTTAGCTGGAAGAATACCTTTCTGTCTTGGAGTTGCTTTGTTTTTTCTCTCATGTGCCATAAAGCTGGAGTATAAAGGGGAGAAGTAACTCCCTCCTGCTGTCCTAGCATGTTGCTCTCTTCCCTTATACATACATATATAGCATAAGTCTGAATTTTATTTCCTGACCACTCTCACCAGGGAAAGCCCAGCTTGCATTTGAAGTGGGGAAAGTGGGACAGGATCTGAAGTCATCTTCAGTGGTAATTGTGGTGGGAGCTGGGGAGATCAGGAGCCCTGGAGAGGAGCCAAAACACATAGCATAAAAACCATGGCTAGACATCAGTCTTGCATTACCTTAAACTTGTAATTTTAAGCCTAATCTCAGCAGTTGTACCATAGCAAAGTGCTGGTATCACCACTTTCTCCCAAACTAGCCCTTCATCCTCTCTGCACTGGTGGAGGCAATTAAAATTTTGTGTCAGTCCACCAAATACATTTTTTATTTACATCTTTTATTTGGCTGTTTGATGTGTCAGATACTGCATGTTTCATGGAATACTTCTTCCTTTAGCAGGAGTGTTGAGATTGCATGCTTTCCTCATAAATTGTTGGCAGTTTTGGTGGTGGGACTACCCTTAACTTAGTATCATGTACATTTAACTGCACTATGTCAGAATTCTGGTCTTCCTTTGTGCTGCTGACTCTATGCACACAACATTACATGTTGCTTACTTCATAATCAATATTGGGAACACTTCTATCACCAGCCCAATTCACAAATAAAATAGGCAGAAGAAATTGTACAGAAACACTTCAAGTAGATTTGAGAATAAGACTGCAATCTGTAATAAAAAAAAAGGCAACCTTAAGTCACTTTACTGTATTGCTTTCTGAAGGCATGTGCCAGATAACAATCTTGGCTATGCTATTTATATCCTGCAACTCCACAAATGACCAGACTTAGCTGTTGTGATACCTGTTCTCTCCTGTCTCAAAACTGGCTGCTACTTACTGCCAGAGTATGTATCTTGCCCCCACCTCAAAAAGTGCCCTTAAAAAGATAGTATACTTTTTTATTTCACCACTTCTTCCTGCAAGTGGAAGAGTCTGGCAATTTTACATCTGAAGACTCATGATTTAATCCCTAAGGTCATAAGTAAGGAATTTTTGAATACAGATGCTGAATAAAATAACATCACTCACATGCATTTACATGATTTTAGTGTTCGACCAGTGCAGATTCAATGCTCTGTGTTTCCATAGAGCTACCCCAGACACTGGTTACCATGAGCTCACTCTGCACAGCTGATCAAATCCTGCTGAGTTTTGTGGTTTTAATATGGCAAAGTATGCAAATAAAATCCATACAGAGCCCATAAAAGGAGGAAAGAAATGTGTCCTCTACTCAGACTTTCAAGGCCAGAGCATCAGCTGTCTATGATTTCATTTCTTCTCCTCTTGTTTTCTCTCAAGTTGTCTTTCTCACTCAGGACACAACAACTAAAATTAACTTGCTTGACTCACTCCTCAGTCTTCATCATCCTTTCTTTCCCGTGCTCCTTACATGACCTGCTAAACTGAATTTTAGATACATGTCAGATTTAAGATTTGGTATAATTTGCTTCCACTGTCACTTTTTGTCCACTATTATCTCCCCCACTCACAACTGCTTTGCTGCTGAGATGGTGTTGGTGTTTGTTTCTGCAGCCTCCTTTTGTCTGGTTTCACACAGCTGCAATTGCCCCTGTATAGAAGATACTTCTATGGCATGGCTATTGTCATGCTTCCTGAAAGCCCAGTTATTTATGAGTTGTGCAAGAGCCAACCCATCTTCACTTTTATGTATCTCCATACATGTAGTGTCCAGATTAGTGTTGCCCGTGTCAGTAAGTAAAGCAGAAATACAATTCCTACCCTTAATAAAATGTCCTGCTGTCTCTTGGGATTACCACTCGGACTGAAGCAGGGAACCTTTCCCAAATAACTGTGCAAGATTTCTCTCAGCTCCATGATTGAAACGGCAAGAAAGATTTTTGCATAGATGGGGTGCTTCCTAATACACTGGAATTTCTCAGTTAAAGTCAAAATCTTAAATGTTCTGAGCTAGACACTTCCAAGTCTTGTCTTCACATACTCATGCTGCAGAAACACATTAATACAAGATGCTTGCTTTCACTTCTTTTCCTGTTTTCAGTTTATATCCTCTCCTTATTTTCATCCTCTTCTCTGGTTGTAATAACCTATCTCCTCTCTTTGGGGGTGGAAATCACATGCTGACTGGTTTTTTTGTTTCTGTTATGGCTTTCTTGCACTCAGAGCTGTCCTGGTTCTCAGCCAGGACAGAGTTAATGTTTATGTAGTAGCTGTGAGGGCATGGAGCCTGGACCCATGTGGGCATGTCTAGGTTATTATTCTAGATCACCTCTTGTCACTGTCAGGGCAAAAATGAGGAGTTCTTACTTCCCAGAAGGGGTGCAGCTTGTGGTCAGAAGAAAAGCATGGGTGAGGAGGCTCTGTCTGCCATTTTGTGGATTGTCGCGGGGTCACACCAGGTCAGCTCAGGCTCAGTGAGCATTTTTTTGCATGTAAATCACCTTCTTTTTTGTATACTTTTGTTATTAATATCATTACTGTTGCTGTTTGTTTTCTTATCTCATTGCTGTTTCCAGTAAATTTTTCTTATCTCAACTGATAAATTTTGATTTTTGTGTCTCCCACCAGAAGAGGGGTGGGAGGAGCAGTGTCTGGTTTGGGAGAGTCTTGGTTTTGGGGGTCACTAAATAAGTTCCTAATCCATGACAAAAGCCTCTTAGACCATGTCCTGCACTGAAATTTTGGAGCTGCCTGGGTGATAGTAACCCGTCATGTTGTTTCATTTTGTTCCACTCTAGTGAAAAAGTTTTTGTCTCATGTAAAGCAAATATTTGCAAAAGGGATGAGAAAAATGCAGCAAGTGATAAGCATTATTTAGTACTCATGATGGGTGTTGTTGTTACAGGGTATTTTTATACTTACATGAATTTTAATGTAGTGATTTTTTGGAAGTTTTGGGGGGGAATTGCAAAAGTTTGCCTGCCCCAAGGCTCCCTGAGGCAATGGGACAAGCTGTATGTGACTGTCAAGGTGTTGCTGGTGGGAAAGATCTAACATCTCCAGGGATAGGAGATCAGAGCCTTCTGCATCCTTCTGCCTCCCAGCCAGTGTGCGGTTTTGTTCTCCCATATTTAACGCATGTACCATACTTGTTTACAAGTATCAAGCTAGAAGGAGAAATTGTTTTGCTGTGATAAGTGGTAATTAGAGAAACCGCCTTCAAATAAATGGTTAAAAAGCTATTCAGTTGTATGGCATATCTCCCTAGTTGTGTGCGCTTGTCACTTGTCTCAGAAAAATGTGATTTCTACTCCTTGATTTAAAAAAAAAAGCCAAAGTAGGTTACCAGATCTGAAAACTACATGTTTTATTCTTTTTTTTTTTCCTTTATGTGATTTTTTTTAAATTTTGATGTATTAGAAGTTTAGGATGGGGATCTGAGCTGCTCTGCCCAAGTAAAGCTGATGGTGGTTCAAGGCCTCCTGATCTTGCCGCATCTGTAACTTTCTAGCAACAGATTACTTAAAAAAAAGGGGAAAGAAAGGGAAAATTTGGCACTGAAACACAAAATATGTGAACCTGTCACAGTAAGCAGTCTCAAAGGGCAAGCTGCTTTGCAGGAGCTAATTAACCTTAGGAAATAATTACACAAATATGCAAATGTTGTTTAGACAATTCCATGTGTTATCGACTCAGGTAGTCCATCATAACTGCAGACCTTGCAATGTCTAGGTGTTAGAATCTGGCATAGTTGATAAGGCTTCAGTTACTGCACCACTCCAACCTGGTATTTAACAATTAATGACTGTGATATTACATTGGTAAATTTAACCTAGTTTTTTTGAATGCAACAGGATATAATATTGTATTCACAGTGTGCATACTGCTTATCTGTGTATACTTAATGGCTCCAGCCATTAAAATGTTATATACCTTTCTACTCCTAGGACTAGCAATACTGGAAAAAATGACAGACCAAAATCTGAGTTCACTTCCTCCACTTTTCTGCCCAATGGATGGCCCAGAAATAGCCTTGTTTGGGGCTACTTTGTATTAGATAAACATTGCATGATAGCCTTTTCACATAATATGGTTCTTAGTCTTTTTTTTACTTTCATGTCTAATTATATATATTGATCAAGAGGAACGGTTTTCAGAGGAATGGAGACCCAGAGCTATGTCTTCCACAACTCCAAAGAACCAGACTGCTTATTTTGATGTATAGTTACCTCTTACAGGTGACCAGCTTTCAGCAGCTGGAAATCTAAGTTCAAGTTTCCCAGCACCTTTCCAGTCTGTTCCAGAAACAGGTATCATTCAACCTGAGGTGACTTTTGAGATGCGTAGTGTGATTTCTCCAGGCTAATCTCCAGTCACTTCTGTACGCTTGTATAGGTAGTTAAGTAAACTCTGACCAAGAGACCCCCTCTCTATCAAGTAATTTAAAAATGTTCTATATAAGTGCATTCAATTTAGCTGCAGTGAAATTACAGAAAGCAACAGTTGCCTGAGACTGTCACCTTTCATACTGAAAATGCAGCATCCAGTCTCATAATTTAATCCAAGCCAGGCAATGGAGGTTGAACCTCACAGACTCAGTGCAATTTGAAATCCTAAGGTGCTCTGCTCCTGCAGCTGGATGTTTCATGTACAAATTTGGCACCAAGTCTGAGGTGTTTGTAATATGGGCTTGTTACAAAGGGAAAAATAAGCACATGCTCTGAAGAAAGAGCTTTTCTTCTAAACATATAGGACTCCTACAAACTCCTTACACATAAGTGCTTTTCTTACCTTGTTTTGGGTTTAGCAGAAGGTGCAGCAACCCAGTTTATCCTGACATTTTATGGCTTTTTTTTTAATCAGTAATAAAGGAAACTGTACTTACAGTCTATATTTAACTCATTCTAGCTCATTTCTTTTTGCTTTTATAGAATCCTGTTGAGTCTTTGTACTGGACTGTGAAGCTGTGCAGTTATTAATTTGGTTTACTAGACCACTGGTTATGCTTTGATTGGTGAAAGCTTTTTTGGGCTGAGTTCAGAAGCTTTTTGCTGATGTCTTTAGTCTTGTGGAATTTAAAACTGTGTGCTTTTATCAGCAGGGTGTAGAATAATAAATACAAAGTAACCTGAAAATGCTATATTAAGCAGAAACAACGTCCTCTTTTTCTCACAATGTTAAAACATCATTGGGTACCTAGATAAAAATTGCTGGTAAGGGTATCAATGGTAACATCATTATTGAAAAACAAGTACCTCCTGTGTATCGAATGAAGATAAATCTTTTATAAATTAGTAATTTTAAAACTTTCCCAGTGTTTTAATATGCTTTTTCCATACGTATTCTAGAGTACATCACTTTTACATAGGAGACTCCTGTTCAAGTCGTTCTTCAGCTTTATCTCAATAACTGGTCTGTCAATCATATTTTCTTTATGTAATTTCTTTTAAAAAACTTCCCTCATTCCTCACAAAGGAAGGAATCTTTACCTATCTATACAATAAAATTTCCAAACAGCAACAAACAGTTTTGGAGTAAGTCCTTTCTCACACTGAGGTGGTTTACAATAGGTGATACATAATTAGTTAAAACTGCTTTCTGTCGTAGTCAATGAAGAGCAGATTCTGTCTAGGAATAAGAGGAATTCGGGTTTTTCTGGCTTTTAATCACTGCTGCCATAGTGGAAAAGCATAAAAGCACATCATTATTCTAAAAACTTTGAGTCAGGATCCATAAAGATTTGCAGCCATCTCACTCTTATGTAGGAAACAGGGCATGAAAAGAGAAATAAAAGCCAAAATCCACCAGATTATCTAGTTGTGTCTCTTCCCACGGATTTTAGACACTTATAAGGGCTTAAATCCTCAAAACTGAGTTACAGAATGGAATTGAGATCTAGATCACTTCAATATTCTTGATAAATTTCAATAATTCACACTGTGTAATTAGATGCCAGTGGCTTTTACTGGTTTGTGCTTCCTTTTTCATAAGGAAATGAGGCATTTGTTGTCTGTGTCTGAGTCACCTCAGGATATTAAGTTGGTGGAGCAGAGCAAAGGGAAAAGGGACGCAAATTTTAGGAAATTACATGACCTTGACTGATCAGCTCTTTCTGGCATTGAAGAGCCTGGAATGAGCCGGCATTGTTATCCTGACTGTGTGAAATACTGATGGAGCGGGGTACCTAGCAGAGCATCTTATTCTTGTCACCTGAGACTAGACCAAATTTGTAGTTGTGACCTCAACAACCTGAGAAATAATGCAAATATAGAGGGGTATGGTGCTTGCCAAGAGTCTCTAAGATAGGAGTACACAACTGTGAGTTTTGATCACAGTACACTAAAATCAGTGTGTGTCACTCTAGTGCCTTCTGTGACTCTTACACTGGCTGGCTTTGACAAAGTCTTGTTCAATAATAAGAAAAGGTGGTCCCCTAGTTACCAAAAACTCCAAAGTAATGGCTGCCACCAGTCAAGAGGTGTTTTGTTTGCACTGTGTCTCATAATCTGCAGTCACAAAAAGTAACATTTAAAAGAGTAGCTGTAAATGCCATTACTTTAATCTTAATTCGGGTTTTCAGTGGCTCATAATATGGAAAAAAAAAAAAGGTAAAAACTGAAATTATAGGTCTTTACCAATCTACATTATTCTACGATTATGTATTTATATTGTTCCTACCTGTTTTTATTTGTTTTATCAGTCTAAGGCATAAGCACTTTAAACAAACCATCATTGAACAAACATTTGACAAAGAGTTGTAAAAAGAATGAAAATCCGAGCTGTAGCTTATAGTTCTTATGAATGCCTTTGTTTAGTGGAATTGTCATCATGGTATTTACACAAAATTTTGCAGATACATAGTTTTTGTTATATTTATTAAAGTAAACTGAAAAAGCAACAGTTTTGCTGCCTTTAAATTGCAATCTTGAATTTTCTTTATTTAGACAAAAGAATCTGTTCTTTTTTTGATTCTAGTGTGTATTCATTTGATCTTTAACAAACATTCTAACATATAGGAACACATTGCTTTTAGAAAGAATTGCCATTTTTTAAAAGGTAATTGTCACAAACAATTTCTTTCTGCAGGATAATGGCTCTCCTGAAGAACATGCAATTTATGTTTGGGACCATTTTATTTCCCAGTCAGCTGCAGAGAACGTGTTTTTTGTTGCTCACAGTTATGGTGGACTTGCCTTTGTAGAGTTGGTAAGTGTGAATTCTCCATTGCCTTCTTTCCTGAAGACTGTCACAGATTTTCAACATTCTTTGTGGTCACCTTCTTGAAAGTAGCCAGGTAGAAACAACTGAACCAGTGGTCATGTCGGTCAGGATTTCTTTGCAACCAGAAGGTCACTGTGTCTTTTCTCATTTTGAGATAAGACAATAAGGTCCCAAGTGTGCATGAACCTGAAAGACTGTGGGGAAACAGAACACACTGGACCCTTCTTGTCTGGACTGTGTACTGAAAGGCACCAGTTTCTGCTAAGGGGCAGAAAGACCAGAGGACATAGGAGACTGAGGACATATAAGAACGGTTTTAAAGTAAAGTCACAGTAACAAATGCAGCTTTTTGTATATAGATTGGAACTGAACATGTGGGGAAGTTTGGCAATTGTATTCAGTTTTTGCAGTTTTTCTACAAAGGTCTGCAGAACTTGCTGGAAAGACTTCTGTTTTCCCATTTATTAGGCTCTGCAGTGATATAAGGTGAGGAAAAACTTTGCTCAGTGTAAAGCTGCTCTACATCTGGTGCCAAGACTGCTGAATATCCAGTTTGTCAGTTTTTCACTCTTTTCTCTAAAGGCAGATCTCTTGACCCCAGCTGGTATACCAAGTTGCCTGTTAAACTTGTATACCATTCTGTCAGTGTAGCTACAGTCTCCTCGTGTGATTTTAAGACACTAGTGTAATCAGGATGTGTTTTACTGAAGAAAAGTGAGGGTCCTGTTTATGGTGGAAAAGTAAATTGCAGAGCATTACAGCTGGTTTTATAGACACAGGAAACACCAGACATATGTGTACATCTTTTGTCTACAGCACATTAGTTTAATCTAACTGAAAGTTGATTAAGGTATATCTAACCTGAACATAAGATGAACGCCTTAGTTGAGAAAAAGCATGCATGAGTGTGTTGGTTAAGCATGCATGAGTGTCTTGGTTTTAATCTTATGCTGCTCCAAATAGCAATAGCAATCCAGACCATGACCACTTGTATTATTTTAAAAATTTAAGATTTTCCTTAACCCCTTTTTTGTTGTTGTTGAAATTAATGCAGTTTTCATTTTCTCTCTGGTCCTGGAAGAGTATTTGTAAAATATGCATGACATGTACAGATTTGAGACTTGAGAAAGTTCATTTTCCTGATCTGAAGATCGTTTGGGAATTGATCATTTTTCACAGGTATTTTATTACCTGGTCAATAAATACTAAATTTTTAAGAGACCTTGAAGGTGAATAACTCCTTCTGTAACCACATCTTTGGGCAAAAAATATGTTGCGTGCATGTGCCTGTTGCTCTTGAGATGCCATGAAGGTTAGGGAGCAGTTGCTCTGTCTTGGCTTTCCTGAGTTGTGATTTTCAGCTGCTCTGTGTTTCAGCCTAGGTTATTCTGGTGTAACTAGTGGGTCCAAAGTAAAACTTTGGCAGAATTTCTGTAGGTTTTGTAAAGCCACATTGTTTGGGCCACCAGATGCCCAGAGATACATACGCTTAGCAGAGGGCAGGAAAAAGAACCAACTGGAGACCTTTTTCGGTGTTTCCTAAACAGGCTTGGAGGAGGCTTGGAGAGTTTTTCCATCACATTTCAGTCAATGGCTTGAGGTGGCCTGGGTAACAGATGACCAAGGTGTCATTACCATTTTGCCGGTTTCTCTTGTCACACTGGTGGATATTTCTTCACTTTTGTTCTACTTTAATATGAAGCACACTGATGTTTCAGAACAAGACTTGACTTCTGACCTTGGGGTTTCCAGGGTCAGGGTGCTCAGGGCCTGTGAAATTATCACAAGCTGAGCGAAAGTTTTTATCAATCGCAGGAAGCAACCAGTAAGTAAGAAGTTAAAAAGGACCTTTGTCAGAAAGACAAGATGGTCTCAGTAAGGGTCAGCTTCTGTAGTCTGCTGTCTCTGCAGGACATGCATGCCTGAGAGGAAGAATATAATACATATCCATTGACACATCACATACCTGTCATGCAAAACTAGACCTGGAATGTATTTTTAATGTAACCCAATGTTTTTCTAAAAAATCAAAGGATATAAGCACCTGGTTTAGGCAGAGGTAGTTTGATATTTGAGTTCTACTGAAAGCAGTTTGATTAAATAATTCGTACACTGAAGGACATACCATTGAAATAAACCCTGAACTATTTTATTGCAGTATTAATTTCTAAGATTTTATTTTGTTATCATCTCATTTCTCTTAAACTTTATATCCATACGGCACTTAGTAATTGCAATGAGCTCCAAAAAGAAATGCAGCAGCTGATGGGCAATTACTGTCTTATGACAAATACATTTTCGATCACTTCACTTTCTTCTCTGATTCATGTGGGGGTGATGATGAGGTTGATAGAGCAGCTACACCATATAGCAACTGTACCACCTCTACACTTCCTTTGCAAGTTTTTGGGCTAACTGATTCATGAAATTGTAGGTTACAGTTGTTATGGAGACCTGTTGCCCAGCTGCTCCTTCTGCATCCGTGCCTCTTACAGGAGAGCAGTGTGAAGCATATGGCTTTAATTTGGAGTGAAGGTTTCTGCCTGAGCCCTCTGAATTTTATTTTGCCAGCAGGAAAAAAGAAAACAAGCAAAAAATATCCAAAAATATTTGTTTTCAACTGATATCTTTTTAGTCAACTTTCCATGTTCAGTGCTGCGAGGTCTGTCATGATGGCTTGCAGTCGTCTCAGCCATGGCTTGCCACTTCATCAAAGTGCAAGGCTCTTGGTGAAAACGGGATGTTCCGGCATTAAACTGAAAAACCCAACGAAAGCAGTCTTGTTCATGGACGTTCATACCATCATGTGGGAGGAGCTGCCACTCTCCCAGGAAAAGGTAGAGAACAACATTCAGCCTTGCACAGGCAGTACCCATCCAGGTGCTCCTTTGTTTGAAGATGCTGAGGGAGGTAGCACAGGAAAGGCAGTCCTGCTCTGCCTTATCCCTTGATTGGCATGCACTTTGTTGGGAAACTCAAAGTGAAAAGAGAGCAAATAGGACCATCACATATGAAATTGGTATAAAAGGAGGATCATTTTTATTTACAAAACTTTGGTGGCCAAAGCTTGGTCTTCATTCCAAATTTCTTCTCACCATAAAAATGAGGCTGTGTTTCAGAAGTCCTTCATTAAACAAACAAGTAAAGCTTGGCTGCAATTTTAAAATATGTGCCACATCAAGTAAAAATTTTATTGATCTTTGCAGCTTTTTGATCTACATTTTCTCGTGTCTGTGATTCCAAGATATTAAGAAAAATAGGGTGAGTCTGCAATATCATCCTTAAATACAAAGAAACTATTACCCAGTTACTGCAATATAGGTACACATTTTCTGTACCTTGTTGTGTCATAGATTACTAGGGGAATAATTGAAAGTGATTAAAATGTGGGGGAAATAAAGTTTCACCAACAAATGTATTGTTTTATTGTTGTTCTGTTGTTTGTAGGTTGAATTACAAATGGTAAATCATAAGCCATATGTTAGAATGCATGTTAATATTTAGTAATTAAAACTTGGTGTAATTGTGGTTTGAAATTAAACATGCATGTGATAATATCTACACGTAAATTACTTTTTGAATGCACAGCACTAAAAACAATTGTTAGGTCATTGTGTTTTGCTAATTGCTAATTACTGATATTGAAAAACTCAAGCCATGATTCATGAACACATCTCAGCTTCTTAATTCAGTTATCCATTGCACAGTGTAGTCAAGGATTTATTTTCAGAAGCAGTTTGCTTTACTTGGTGGTAAATTGTGGAACTTTCCCAACTCAGATCTTATAATAATTTTATGAAATTTAACAGAAAGTGAGAATTTCAAGTTGAGGGAGTCAATTTTATATTTAGTTTACAGAAAATAAGAAGTTTCTGGTACAACGCCTCCTTTGAGTTTTTCTGCCAAATTTTGTGGGTTTACAATTATTTTGCCTTAAAAAGAATGTTTTTCCTTGTCATTGCCTGCATGAAAGACCCACACAGGAGAATCTTTGTGGAAGATTTCTGCTTTTTGTTTCCTATATTTCTGAGACCCTAGGCTTTGCATTTTCAATTGTTTCCTCATAATCTTATAACTAGAGGTGTAGCTTTTCTGTTTTAATTTTAGTTAAATGGTATCTTTTAAAAAAATACCAAGTATCATGGGAATCATGACAAAATTGTGAGAATCATTAATGGTAGCTCCATTGCTGTAAAACTGCAAAGTACACAGGGGAATGTAATAACTAGGAGAAGAAGGGTAGGTTCATTGTCTTTAGCAGGTGATAAACTATTCATTATGGTCTTTTGGCTAAAATATTGGGTGTATATATTGGTAATTTGCACAAAGGTGTGGGTAAAAGGAGGGGGGGAGGAGGGCATCATTTTAGCGAGCTTTGTTAAAATGTGAACCCTTAAAACACACTGTTCAAATTATGGCATCCACTGTAGAGTCCTAATTCCATCAAATCTGCCAATTTTGGCAATTTTAAATAATTTTAGGTCCATCATTTTGAGATACTCTCTGCAATATGCTGCCACTTCATTTTGATGTATTGTGCTGAGTATGGCCAGGACCTGGCCCTGGCTAGCACTGATAGGTGCCATAATAATGATGATAGACAGGCACCTGCTGAGCTACCTGTGAGTCTCTGAGGCTGCATCAGTATTCTGGCACAGGCAAAATGCAATTTAAGAAACTTAATGACTAGGCTTTGAACCTGTCATTAGTTTCTCATTAATTTAATTTCCTGAAGTCTCAGACTGAATGGTTTGTTATATTTGGCTTTTTATATATACTTATATAAATATATCTACTTATTTTTAAATTCAGTTTGCCTGGAAAATTGATGAGTGGGTACTGTGGACATACAACTCTTAATTCCCCTGGCTGACATATTAAATCGAAATACATCTACTGATGCGTGGTAGAGATAACGTAAGATCTGTGATGGCTGTAGGAAGCATGGGAGAGAGCTGGAAGTAGACAGCTGAGAAGGAAAACACCTCAGTGACCAGAGTCTGTATTGCGAAGATAAAAGCAAAATACCACTATGCTTTAAAGCTTTGTGAGCATTTAACTGGGAAAAAAAGGACAGGAAAAAAGAAAAAAAAGACACTTTAGGTGTTGAATGTCAGTTGGGAGAGCAGTGTGGGATGCTGTATTGGAGGTTTATGGGGGCCTGGCTTATATGTCCAGTCTTTGTACAAGTCATCTCACCCAACTCCACCTGGTTTAGGTCTCATTTTTTTTGTGTTGGACACTTAGAATAACGTCTTTTTGAGTCAGGTCAGACTTAGTGCACACACTCAGAAAAACAAGCCTGAAAGTGAAAATGAAATCTTAATTCTGTTTGGTTATTTATTTCAGCTATTCATTGTTGTCCTTCTTGGAAAAATGCTCATTCATCTGAAAAAGATCAAATGAGAAATGAGGGTGGACAAGAGAAGCTAATGGAGGAGGCAGTGGTAGGTTGTGTAAAAAAGGGTTGGACAGGAATACGGTCTCTAGCCTTGATGCAGATTTTTTTAGTATTCCTGTTATGGACGTGGGCACACAAATGAAGTATGTGCTTCTGAAATTGGGTCCTGGCATTAAGTGATGAAGTCACCACTGTATTCAGAAGTAGAATTTCTGCAGTAATAGAAAGTAAAGGAAATAATACAAACTTCAGGACAGTTAGGCATTGGCTGGCCAGTCATCTGCATTTGTGCACAAAGAGCAATCTCATCAACAGAGAACAGCAGAGCTGGAGAAGTCCTCAGACAACTTCATGGCCAGTGGCTGTAAGTGAATGACCAGGTAACGTAACAAAAGAGTCATATGTGATCCTGTGATTAGTTTGCTCTTTCTGTCCCAGGAAGGGAAATATTAATGCTGTCCAGCATGCTGCTGTGATTCATCTGAGGTAATTTGAGACATTTGGGAGGATTAAGTCAGTCTGGAAGAGATACGGGGAAGAGGTGTTGGTACACTCAAATAATTGGAAAGCGTATTTTGCCAGAAACAAATGACAGATCCTCAGACCTGCTGTGACATGGTGCCGGCATGGACAGGTCCTACCTATCATAAGCACCAAAATCAATATAGCCATAGAGACAGTACACACATCCTTTAGACTTATCAGCCATAAAAAGAGCTGTGTAAATTGCTAGTGCTCTTACATTAACTTCGGTAACTATATCTAGAAAGAGAAGGTTCAGCATCTGCTTTGTATTTGCTGCCGAAACAGAGTTTAAAAGCATGGCTTGTTCAGCCTGGTAAAGGAAAGTTTAGAGGGATTGGTAGCACTCAGCAAATACATCAAGAGAATAAAGAGCAGGGAGGGAGAGCCATATAAGCCAAAGAACAATGCTGGCACAGGAACAAATGGATTAAAACTGGTCATGAATAAATTTAGGATGGAATTAGGTTTCTCACCATTGGATTAGAAAGTCCTTCTTGGGAAAAGGACTGGGGTAAAGCTGCTGCCAAGCATGACCCACGCATGGCAAGAGTTATGTGAGTAATTGGCTGAGACTGTCTCTCCTTGGTGTGACCCAGGAGTCTGTGTTCCTGTGAAGACCATCATATGCAGGTGCATAATTTCAGCCATGAACAATTGGACCCCTTTTTGGATTAATTTTTCTGGAGTCAATGCTTCTCTTACTCAAGGCTCACTCCACTGGAATAGCTGAGTTTTAACCAAAAACAGGTCAAACCTCTTAACACCAGTGCTTGCAAACAACTTTTTTCCTTCCTCCTTACTTAGAATCATAGACTCAAAGAATATGCTGAAATGGAAGGGACACATCAGGATCATCAAGTCCAACTCCTGGCCCTGCTCAGGACACCCTAAGAATCACAACATGTCCCTGAGAGTGTTATCCCAATGCTTCTTGAACTCTGTTAGGCTTGGTACTGTGACCATTTCCCCAGGAGCCTGTTCCAGTGCCCAACCACTCTCTGTGTGAAGAACCTTTTCCTGACACCCAAACAAAACCTCTCTTGCCTCAGCTTTCTGCCATTCCCTCAGATGCTGTCAGTGGTCACAAGAGCGAAGAGGTTCCTCCTCTTCCCCTCCTGAGGATGTTGAAGACCACAATGAGGCCTCCCCCCAGTCTCCTCTTCCCCAGGCTGAACAGACCAAGTCACCTCAAGCCACTCCTCACATAGCTTCACCTCAAGGCCCTTTACCATCATCATTACCCTCCTTGGGACATTCTCTAATAGCTTTATATCTTTCTTATATTGTGGCACCCAAAACTGCCCCCAGAACTCGAGGTGAGGTTGCCCCAGTGCAGAGCACAGCGGGACAATCCCCTCCTTTGCCCGGCTGGCGATGCTGGGCCTGATGCCCCCAGGACATGGGTGGCCCTCCTGGCTGCCAGGGCACTGCTGGCTCATGTTTGCCACTGTCCAGGACCCCCAGGGCCCTTTCCACAGCACCGCTCTCCAACCTCTTTGTCCCATTGACCTTGAATAACAGAGGAATTTGGGAGTAGACTTGTTTTTGGAAACAGTGGACTCTTTTTTGCTAATGCTTTTTGAAATGCACAAGTTTCAGTTTGAGGTAGAGAGCAACAGGCATAGCAGATCCTGTGGTGAGGGTTTGTGACCGTAAGGAAATTAAATGATGGAATGACCAAAAAATACTGAAATATACATGTCACTGTTTGCTGTACTGGGAACAGCTTCTTGATCACATTTGGCTTTTACTGATATGTAAAGACTCTGTGTGTGTGTGTACACATATATATGTATTTGCATGCATATATTGCCCATTCTAATACAGAGCAGAGAAACATTTTAGGCCACTCAGCCTAAATAAACACGCTGACAGGCATACACTGGCATAATTAGTTCACTTTCTAGCATTTATTTTTATTACCCGTTTGCATTGTGGTAGCAATCACATAGCATTGCCTTGTCCTAAAGAGCTTGCAATCTGGAAGAATGCTCTAATGGGAAGAGACAGAGGAATGATGAACGATTGCAACACAGTTCATAGCATCATAACTGCATGTCCTTTTTAATTTTTTGGTGGTTTAGTGTAAATGCCATGTAGGCATCACCTTCCTCAGTTCATCTGCAGCCCTGTTAGCCTTGCTGCTGGATGATAGTAGAGGATGGCAGCAGTGAAAGCCTGATCATTGGCCACTTCCAGAACAGACTCATGTTTTGAATATTCATCCCTCCTCGTTACCTTGCTCTAGGTAAGGTGCTCAGCCTTATTACATTTTGTTTCCTCTTAATCATTTGCTAATGTGGTATCTCATGCTTCATTCAGCTCAGACCATGGTCTGAGGTTAGCTGTGCATATGCCCCTTCCCCACTTCTTTCCAAAAGGAGAAGGACAGTGTTTCCTGGAAATCTATACCGAGTAGTAATTGTTGGCACCACCCATCATTACTTTTCGTCTCCTTTTACTGTTCATATTAATTTTCTGGTTTGACACAAAAGTTGGCATGCTAGTTATGAAATAAACAAAGAACTGGATATGCGTAAAAGTTAGGGTTACTTGGAAATCCAGTTACTTGGAAATACGTGTTTGTAGCCTATGGGATTTGATGGTCAAAGGCACAACACTTTCTGCCTTTCTTTGGAGAAATTTTTCTAGAGTTGCATCACCTCACTAGTTTTATATTTTTATAACCTCTTTGCATTGTTTTAAAATCCATACATTACATAGTGAACATACAGATTTCTGCCTGAAGAGTTTTGTGATCTTTAGCATTTGTTCTTTTGTAGCTCAGCTTGTTCTTTTGTAGCTTGTTCTTTTGTAGCTCAGCTTATATAAGTAGGTCTTTTAAACTTTAATTTCTTATGCCTATCTGAATTCAGTTCTATTTGTCAACATTTCTTTGGCAGTATGCTGAGAATTGAACTCAGTATTTTAAGTGCAGTTAACATAATTAGCTCAGGATGAACTTCATTATCCTTGTTCTGATGTGCAGCATTTTGGTCAATGCAACCAGAGTGGTACTAGATTTTTTTTTTTCCAAAGTTTCTTTGAATTTGGTACCTGCTATTGTTCATGTATCCCTCGAAGTGTTTCAGTGCTCTCAATTTTCCTTTCCCCAGTGGTACTGAATGTAGTAAATGTGAATGTAGTAGATTGTTTCCTCCCAACCCCCCCCCCCCAAACAGTATTATCTCACAGTCTTCCTAATTAAATCTAGCTGTGTTGTGGCCCTTGTTGTGCAGGATGACAAACTGGATTGTCATAATAATCCCTTTTGTGCTACAGGTCTGTGAATCCTGGAAGCTTGTTTTGTATTTCTTTCATGTCTTACTTCTCTTGGCAGTTTCTCCCACTTTAATGTCATCTGCAAATTTAATTAATTCCAGGTAATTAATGAAGATGTTAAATAAAACCATATTTGGCATCTATCCCTATATCTGGCTAGGAATTTCCTTCTGACTCAGTAAATTCCTTTGTACTATTTTCCTTTCCTGCATTGTTTCAACTGTTTTAAATTCTGCAAGACAATATAATTTATCAGTCCATTTATTTTTCATTTCAAATTCCAGCTTTGAAAGAAAAAAAAAAAAAGCCAAAGCACAGGACCATATCCAAAGAACGTATCACTCGTTCTTTCAGCTGTTTGCAGATAAACATCATCCCTTGAGCATCTCAAAGCTGATGGGCAACATCTCTGTGCAACCACCTCCTTAAAATGTGTGGAGCACACTGTTGGTTGTGATAGTTAATTTCAGAACCCAGAACAACTGCTTTTCCTGAATTTCTTGCCTGGCTATTTATTCCCTCACTGGTTGCAGAAACTTCCTGGAAGTTAAAAGTTCCATAGAGGTGTTTGCTGTCTGAACCATCTCACACTCATCAGAGCTCTTCAAGACATTGAGGAAAGTCATCAATGGTAACAAGAGACGTCTTCTGTCCCAAACCTCTTAAGTACCTGACAATGCACAGTTTTGCCTTATCACCATTCTATTGATGTAAACTAATTCAGTCCATCTCTTTTTTGGCTCTCTGAGGTGAACTCCTGAGATGCTGGTACATATGCTGTCCTGCTGTGTCAATAAAAAGTCGCATCTCCTATTCTCCCTGACAGACTTCCTACCTTTTCACCCCATCCAGGTTGATGATCTTCAGACTTTGCCTTCTTAATCTTCTATGGATGTGCATCTTGCTTTTTTTTTAATGTTATCCACCTCTTTCTGGTTCTTACCAGAAGGTGCCTCTTTTTGCTGTGTTGCATGAGGACAGGAAAATGAAATTTCTAGGACATCAATTTATGTGGATGTGGTCATTGCATCTGGCTATGCATTAATATGGATGTAGAGTCAAATGTTTGAGTATATTGTTGTGGGATTCTTTTCCCAGCAGGTATGGTATGAAAAAAACTGGCATTTTGTTAAACTTTGTGTATTGTTTTCTCTCTAGATTGGTTTGGAGAACAGCACAATACTAAAGATTTTACAAGATATGACATTGTCACAGTCTATAGGTTTACAGTTCTCTTTAAATGTATATAGGAACACTAATGAAGAAGTGTAGGAGTTTTATATTTGTTTATACAATGATAGATGTGGGAATTTCACACATAGTATGCACTTACAAGTTTTGTGGTGAATTTAGATTATTCCACCTAAAATATTAAGCTGTTCTAAATTCTGACATTTGTTTTCATTTAATGGAATAAAATATTTAAAAAAGGAAGTTGTCTCACCATTATTTCATACTTTTTCCCATTTGTATGACCTTATGCTGATAAAGACTAAACAAGTGTATTATGTTCATGTTAATTTAAATGGTAATTATGGTGAAAAGTATATGTATGCCTTTGCATGGAATAGTAGAGATTTTATAAAACTTTAAGACCCAGTTTAGAGGATCAATCAGAGGAACTACCAGTTAATATATATTAGGCATTGCAAATCTAGGTGGAGTAAAAGGAATGCAGACATACTGTAGTAAAGGGACCTCTCAAAATGTGGTACCATAAGAAGCAGCTGGAATTTGCATTTTATCCTAGAACTTTCTTTAATCTAGTCAAGATGTGTTAGATAGCTGTTTCAGTATATTAGTGAAGTACTTTAATATTAATAATAACATGACTACCATTGTTTAAATGTTAAAATAATCCTATTTAAGGGCTTTGATTGAAGGTGATAGGAAATAAAAATATGAGTAGATTTTGCACATATATTAATTGAGAAAGTTGTGCTTTTAGTGCTGCAGAATTGAACTGAGATTTTAATGCAATGTGTCAAAGTGCAGGAGTAAAATTGCCTCATAAACACCTGAAAAATAAATAGTTTAATTAGTTATTTTTCTCTTTTCCTTTTCCAAGGCAAATTAAGTCTAATAATGCAGTATTAGGATAGAAAGGGCATGAGGTTTTTACCTTGATTAAGCCGAGGCATTTTTATCTGCTTGTCAGTATCTGTATTCTATTTTGTCCTAGAGTGGCTTGAGACATCTGACATCTGAGTATTATATCCTAAAAAAATTCAAAACAAAATAACCCCAGCCACCTTCCTCTCAGTCCCTACCCCTGTGCGCATGTAACTGCCAGCGTTTTACAAGGTGTTAAAGTACAGTGATTATATTATCTCATCCTTTAAAAAAGAAGTGCATTGTTAATTTAACCCTCAGTAATCTTATTTCACCTCACCATTGCAGTCTACAGCTGGCAGATTTTTTTTCTTAAACCAGCTGTTGAAAATAACCTAGTTTAAAGAGTTCACGGCTGAACGTGAGGGATTCATCATTATATATTTACTGTCTGAGGCTGATATAGCTGTAAGATTTTTCAGATGCCATTGATCTATTGCGCATGTTTCCTCCCTGGGTTGCAGGACGTGCTTCTATTTGCATAAGGCCCTGGGCAAGGTTCTTTCTCGCATTGATTGGCCTGTCCAAGGGAGCCTGATGTGCTCCTGCATTGATCACCCTGTCTTTTCTTGGAAGGCAGTGTTACGCAGAGTTCATCTGAAACATTCTAGGGAAAACTCTACGGCAGATGTCGCAATTTTATTCAGATGTTCCTTTGAGTATAGGCCTTTCCTTTTCTTTCCTTTTCCAGGATAACTTGCTTTGGTTTTGTTTTTTACTTACTTTGGATGTGTTTCTGCAGTTATAGCACAGCATAGACCAGAGTGTACTGAAAAGCTATATTACATTTACACAAATTATTCCATGCCGTGGTTTTTTTCCTTTAAAATAATGCCTACAGCCTCCAGCAAAAATCAAAACTACTCTGCCTTCAAAGAGTTCACAGTTATAATGGGAGAATTAATCTAAGAATATGTGTGCCGGTGTTTTAGCTTTGATTAATATTGTCAGTTTGTAACTTGTATGATTTGTACTAAATTTTCTTCAGTGTAAGAAAAATAGTTCTAAAATGGCACCTTCAGCATAAAACTGTGTTTGGATTTTGGTTTTCTAGGGGCATACTCCAGAATGGATCCTGCAGGTAAATTGCTGAGCAGACCAGTGACTGATCGGCTCGGCGTTGATCTGAGAGGACAAATACTTCCCTACTGTGTCCTTGGGTTACCTACATGGTGTGTTGAGGACTGTTTTTCCAAACCCAGCTTAAACAGCTGAGTTCTTGACTTTCCCTGGTAGGGGATGGAGCTTTTTTTCAATGTCTGCCACAATAATAACCCATAATCAGGAGGTATGAAATCCACCGCTGCAATTTCTGAAAGCCACGTATTTGCCTACATGCCTAGTTATAGGCAGAGTGCCTGTTACTATTGTCCACCAAACTCCTTTCTCTTGTCAGAATATGATTTTACATGTATATGTTCCTGTAGGTAAGGTGAAATGTGGTTATACCCAAAGGGTGGCTCATATCTAATGAATAAGCTGACATATGAACTTTACCAAGCCTGTGATAGTACTGCATGTTGGTGAAAAATAAAATACTATGAAAGAGTTCCTCTCCTATAGAAGACCAGAACAAAGAGCATCACACAGATGTTCCTTGATTACTTTTAGGAAAATTTCGTATGGATATTTTTGTGGATGTTGTAGAATTTTCTTTGAAAGAAATAAGTATTCAGAGATACACAGCTGAGGTCATGTTAACACAGTAACATAAACTCTGCAGGCTTTTTTTTTTATTATTACTTGAATAATAGTTTCATGTCTTTCACTGAAGCAATAATGTTTCACATTGCATTGTGATACTCTGGCCTAGGGAACATATTCCTTTGGTCATTTGGTAAAACTAAACTCAGATAAGTATAATTCAGGTAGCAAATATGAAATTTCATCTTCATTATCATGCAAATGTGGTGAGAATGTAACATTTCCCAAGATGTCATTTGACTATTAGGATCTTTAGAAAATGGTCTCTCAAAGCCACAAAGCTAATATTCCAGAAGAAAGCTATATAATACCTAAAAATTGTCTATCCTTATTCTATATAAATAATAAATGTAGTAGGACAGGCCATTATTAAAATCACAAAAGAATGTGTTGACCTATTGGAACAAGGATCTTTTTTGATTTTTGCATCAATGATGAGTTTCGACCTTTGCATAGCATAGAGGATGAACATGCAAATACAGATTTCAAAAAACTGCAGGGAAAAAAGAAATAGGGTCATAACTGGAAATCTGATCTAATTTTTTTCAGTACATAAATTAAATCTGTGGGTATTTATGCTGATATATATTTTGTTATGCATGATAACGTATATAATGATATCTTATGCAAGTGTTACATATTTTGTGTGTCTGCAGTGTGCACATATTTTGCATCTGCAATGCTTTTCATTTTTCTTAAGCTCTCTTTTGCTGATACTTGAGTTAATGAAGGTAGAAGATGGGCATGGGCTAAATACAGACTAATCTCTTAAATGGGGAGTGGAACTTGCTTTTAATTCTAAAATAAAAGAAGAGCCTGAGTGTTTCATAGCAGCCCATTATCTGTGTTACTCAGTTGAAGAAAAACACTTGTTTTATATATGTGAACTATGCAGGGCATCAAGACCCAAAAAATTTCTGGTAGCAAAAGAGATCTTTTACAAGCAGTTTCAGTTTTGTAAAAGAAAGACTGGGATGTGATTGTTTATAATTAAATTAAAATGAAGGAAAGAAATCTAATCTTTTACTTCAGGTAGGAATAGTCTCTGGGAAAAAACATATCCATAGAATGCATTGTGCTGTTAAACAAAGTGGATGCCTTAGAAAAATGTGATGAAGATATATTTAGGTACTTCCAGACTTTCAGATACTCTCGATGGATGTTGCAGAGTGAGCTTTTTCTTGGCAGATATTTGCAGCCCCAACTGATGATCTGGATGTGTTGAAATAAGTGTTTTGAATGAGTTCTAATAATTGCTTGATTGCTGGGCATCAGGAATGCAGACAAGTCCTTTTACTCACTCTGAGTAAAATAGAACAGCACAATGTAAAAACTGATATTTTTAAGTTTTCCTGCTTTCTACAACAAAAAGTGACTATTTTCTGATGCAGGGCTGATAAAGAATGAAATTTCAGAGTCTGTGGTAATTTCAAAGTCTGTAGGTTTAGCTTGGTTTGGTTTTGGTTTTTTTTTTTAGTTTGTAAAACTGGTATTTAGAGACTGAAAAATTTACAGAGGATGTTAGAAGTGTCATTTCTCTCCCGTGTCACTGAGATATTTTCATTTTACAAGCACATTACTGAAGTTAAGAAGTAGTTCCGTGCTGTTTTGCTAGAGAGACCTTTCAAAGTCCAGGTACTGCTAATATGACAGATACCATGTAACAAGAATGTTTTCTGCTGTTTCACTCCACCCTACATGAACGGTATGTATGTGGTATCTCCCCTCCACTCAAAACCTCTTAATGATCTAACTGCCACACTTCCATTACTCATGAGATACTCTAAGTGCATTTTATAAAAGTCACTGAACTTTATTTGTGCTTAATTTTTTTTGAGGTAAAATGAGGTGTTTAAATAACAAAGACTTGATCAAGAACTCCTCGACACTTGTGATATGGTGCAGCAGTTGGAGGAGGGAATTGATAGAGCCTCCCTATCTCACTCCAGAAATGCTAATTTTCTTCATGTTCTTACTTTGAGGAGAGGCTGCTCTGAGCATGATACAGGCTGCTTACCACCAGATTTAGTGCAGTCATAGTTTTAGCCCTACTTACTGCTGAAAGGGTAATGGGTGTTGGTGTTCCTAACAATAGTGCGTATAAAGGCAAAACAATTACAATTGTCCTGCTTAAGTAGAGGATAAATCCTTTTTTTGGCTGGGCAAAACTGATTTTTATTGAATTGCATAGAAAATAGTGATGTTTTATTATTGACATTGCTTTGAATTGCACTTCTTTTATATGTACTTATTACTTTTTTATATTTTGCAATATTCTTCTAAGTAAAATCTAACTGAAGTTTTTACTGTAATTATGAACAAGTGCTACAGAAAAAAAAGAAATTTGAAATTTCAATGTCACTATATTTGGTAGATTCACATGAATTTGTGGAAAGGGATAGCAAGTCTATAGTTTGTAACTGCATAGAATTAAATTTAGTTATGTAATGCACATTCCTTGGGGTATCTTACTTGGAATTTAAAAAACCTTTCTAGCTTCTGCTTCTCTTTCATACAGACTAAGATAACTTTTTGCAGCTTAAACAAATATTTCTGAATCAGGTAGTTCAGGAGACACATCCTGTAGGGAAAAGCATCCACCTGTATTCAGTAAGCCAAGTGCATACATGCCACAGTGTGCTGTTCTGTCATCTCCCTGCATAAATCTCACACAGCTCCACACAGGATTACACATTGTACATAGTATCAGTATAAAATTCATAATAAGTTTTAGCAGAATAATTTTCTATAGCATCAAAGACCTATTGATGCTGGTAATACAAGAGGTGTGTTTCAGTCCTTCCCTGCTTCGCCCTGACCTCTCACATGTCGGCACACTCCCCTTCAATTACTCCTCTTCCACCCAGATATATCCCAAGTGAAACTTTTCCAGCCTGTCAGCAGCAAGTGCTTGGTGCCTGCCCTCACACAGCAGCCTGCATCCATCCCTTTCCTCCCTTTTCTGCAAAGCCAGTGCAGAAAAGCACTGGCTCCAGCCACCTGCCTCAAACAGCAGAAGTACCGAGGTCCCAAAAAAGCCTCCATTTTGATCATAACCCTCCTTGCATAACCCTTGCAGTGCAAAGATAATGAGTAATACTGAGGAGATGTCAGTCTTTGGGCTTCTCTTTTCTTTTGCTGGTGTCATTCACGCCACGCAGATGCCTGTGCGGGGCTGCGCCTTGTGCATTTGCTCCCTGTCCTCAAGCGAGCTGCATGTGGCTTGTGCTCTGGGTAAATAACAGCTGCTTTTTTCTGCAAAATTAACTTCTGCCGGCCAGTCTAAAGTGTAACCTCCTATCACATTTTCTGCAGTACGTTGGCATCCTCAGGCACAAGGGGTGAAGTGTGCTATGGCAGGCAACCTCATCTTTCCTTCTGTTCCTTAAAATAGCTGTTAGCGTCTTTGTGTATGGCGGGAAAATAATACAAATTTTCTTAACATCTGTTATATCTAATTGTGCTTTTGCCTTCTGCCTCCCCAACTGTTTCATGCTGAGGTGAACCATGCTGGGGTTTGGGATGGGCTTGCCAGGTGGTAGCACCACCTCCTAAAAAGATATTTATTGATAATAGCCATAGATGCAGCATCTTCTGTAAAACGCCGTTGAATTATTTTAGTTGCTATTGCTAACTTTTTCAGAATGCTAAATTACTGCTAGAATCTTCCAAACAAAACCTTCCAAATTTTGATATTACACCTAAATTTGTATATTCCACTTAGAGATTTTAATGAATCTTACACAATAAAGTTTTATCAGCAATTTTGCCCTAATGGTTTTTTAAGATATCTGAATACATACTGTCATTCTGAACCTTGTGTTTCCAAGCATTTGTCTCTTGAACTAATAAATATTTGCTGCCTTCAAATTAAACAGGAGTCAATTTATAATGTGTGTTGTAATTTTTTTGTAAAAACCTAATTGTGTACCTTGCTTTCTAAAATGCAAGGATTGGAATAAATATCTACTAATGCTTTAGGTGGGAAAACAGTACAAACATCTTGTGATCTGAATATATTTATAAATAGTCACTTGCACATTTTATGCAAATGAAATTGGGTAACTGACAGGCTGCAATTTTTAAAATTTTTTTTTTATACTATTAGAAGAGTGGCTTATTTGACCCCTCATATAGATCTTTTTATATGTTTGAGGTTTTTTTCTGTGAGCCTATAACTGGTACTGTCCTGTATTGTTCTTCTATACCTTTTGTCTTTGTTTCCTTATTTTATTGCCTATGCTTTATGGATGATGAGAATACTAATGAACATATGACGCATACCATCATTCACAAGATGAACAGATAGCTTTCTCTCTTTGTGAAATGTTTATGCAGTAAAATGAAAAATTAAACAAACCAAACATTGACTCCATTGTAATTTCAGCTTAAATAAAACACCTACTGAGGTTTTGTAAAATTTTCCTATCAGAGAGAAATTTTTGAGAGTGCTGGGAGACGATTTTTATATCCAAAGAGTGAAGTTGGAGGTAATTTGCTAGAAGGCATAAAAGTTATCTTAGAAAATTGTTGATACTGGACCATAAAAAAGTCTAAATAGTTTTAACCTTCAATTAACAAAAAAGGGGGGGAAGATGTCAAAACACAGGTTTAATTATAATTTCTGATGGATTCAAAGCCTTATGGCTATGTTCTGGCCACTTCAGTTTAGCCATTCAGCCCATGCTGCCCGTATTGTGTATTCAGCAGTTCCTGTTAGATATCTTCAGAGGGTGTGATTCTGCCGAGCTTTTTGACACCCATTTTCATGCATGGCCTGCTATTTTACCCTGAAATATCTTTTTTGCTGAGCTGCCTGAAACATTAAAGATGCCTTGAACATGCCAGGCTCGGTGCATGTGCATGTGTGCGTGCATACGTGTGCATACCCATGGGCACAGGTTAATAAGTAAGTGCGCCGGTGGATGCATGTGTGCCGCTGTGCAGAAGTGCGGGGCGCCGTGCAGCAGCATCCCTGTGCGATGTCCTGCACCCGCACACAGCCCGCATCACTATGCAGGGGAGGGCGATGCTCCCTCTCCCGCAGGCAGTCCCCGTGATGCTGCGGGGGGGTGGGCGGGGGGGGTCTCGGCAGCCGGTGACACTAGAGGGCACTGCTTGTCCTCGGTTGCAGCTTCCTTCTGGGACAGCAAGCAGAATTAGGCTGAATTCCGTAATCTTACTTTAATTAACAATTCAATTCTTATTAAGAAAGTCTAGGCTGTTTAATTCGTTGTTGTTTTGCTTTTAGCCTTGTGTTAATGTCATGGATGGAGTCATCAGCACTTGCAAATAAATGCAGAATCAATTGTCCCATACAGTAACAATTTTATAAAAAAAACCAACTTGAAATGTTATTCTTGGCAAAGCCAGAAGGCTGAATTTGCCCAGCGATGGGGTTTAGATCCCTTGCCAGCTGTGCTTCCAGCCAGAAAGTGAGATGCACAGTGTTAGAAATGCGTTAGGGAGAGTCTTGACAAGTTAGGGTGATTTATTTCAGCAAAGGTCAAGAGAAAGATAAGAGGATGAGAATAGGAAATTTAAAGGGCCCATCTTTGGTATGTGTAAAACATGTATCATTTACATTACCCTTGGAAAAATGTTTCTCAATTACAGAACACTAAATCACCTGAATTGCTGCTCCAAGTTCAAATGTTTCTTCCATTTATGCGTTCATTTATTTTGGATGGAAATTATGAAAGAAGTGGAATAATCAGATTAATCAAGCTAATAAAACCAGGCATCATTTCAGAAACATCAGAAAGTTAATACGAAGTTTAGATGTCAAATCAATAACAACCAAGCTCAGTGTTAAGACGCCAAGCACTGCTGTTAGCTTGCCCTTGTCCTCTGGAATTGGCAGAGCATTGTAAGGAGTGCTGTGTGCTGGCCAGGTTGGGAAATTTTCTTTCCTATGAAATTCCAACACTCAAGTTCAAGAAATGAAGTCCTATAGTTTAAAGCGCTGTTCATTGCTAAGCAGTGGGATAGAGCTGCATATTGGGGTAGTGCCCTATATGAAATCTTTTTTGTGTTATGTCTCCCTGGTATTTAGCCTGAATACTTCTTTCTGGTTGTTGACTTTGTGTAAATGTGAGTGTGTAAATGTTCTCACACCAAGTGTTAATAATTGTGTGGAGTTAGCAGCTGGATTGCCTGATTGCTGGAAATTACCTGTTAGTCAAGGTGATGGCTGCTTGGTGTAACTAAAGGTTTTTCCACATCTAAGTTCTAGATTTAAGATGTTCGAAACGTACTGATTGTCTTAAAAAGGATATGTAATTTTTTAATAAACTTCTAAAATACTGTTCTAGCCAGAACTCATCACCTTTAAAAAGCAAGCCAGTATAATAATAGGTTATGTTTTGTGCAGAGTGAATTGTAAGTATTGTATTTTAGTCCCACATAAGTGCTTGGAAATGTTAAGGTGGTTTTGAACCCCTCTAGTTCTGAGCAATATCTTTTTAAACAGTGAGATTATGCATTTCTGAAATTAGTATATGCATTTCTGAAAAATCCTCCTGGAAGTTACTGCACCATTCCAGAGGACATTGTAGCATGTTTCTTGTAAACATACTACATATGATCATGTAGTAGTCTTGGACGGTCTGGTCGCCAACCCAATGTTTAGTAATAGATCTGTCATTTAAGAAGAGCGAGCATCACCTAGTTTTGCTTTATCAGTTCATAAGCAAAAAGAAATAAAAAATATGTTTAATCAACAAGAGAGCATCTCTCTTTGCATTCACCAAATGGTAATTTGAAGGCTTATTTTGTGTGTACTAATGGTCTATAAGCAGTGAGATGACAGAACTGCTTTGATAGGATTTTCCCACTCCTAGAAGGATTTTGCTTATGGCTATGAAAAGTTAATTTCAGATCCTGATACACTTGCATTAATTTTTGAGACAATAACTGAGTGTAGTACAGCAAAGAAAAACACGAACACCACACCACTGTGGTGTAGCTAATTGTTTATTACCTCCAACCAAAGAAGCATTGGTAATGTGCAGGCCACAGTGTCTGGAAAAAGAAGGAGGTAGGAAACTGACAGAAAAGGTCTCCCGGATTTCTTCTTGGGGGTCTTGAGAAAAGAACTGGGGAAGAAAAGGAGAAACAATAGCTTCACCGTGTCCTAAAGGTGATACAAATGGGTCTTGGCATACTCGGAAGATCCTGTTTGTTCATTAAAATACTGTTTGACAATCAAACTATAGCATGTACCAAACCTTCCTGCTTCTGAGTGAGAAAACACATCATTGTGGTTGTATGATTTATGTATGAGAAACAAATGATTTAGATGCTTATACGCACCATACTTCAGTAATGTGTCTATATTCTTTGGAGTATTTGCTGACAAAAGGAGCATGTTAGCTCTTCCTTTGCTAGTAAGGGATCTGTTGACTCCACAGCTATGTAAAAACCTCTCATCAGCACCTATTTTAATCAGCAAGAACTTTACTATAAATCATTATCAAAAAAAAAGCATTGTGCTATGCTTTTATACCAATACGTTTATTTTGAAATTAATAGGGAAAAATAATACAGAGCTTGTGCTTGAGATGGGCTAATAAGCGTGCCCATGAGACTTCCCTTTTCAAGCACTAAATGAAAGCTTTTGCATTGCTAACAGGCTACAAAAGTTGCTTAGGTAATAAGACTCCTTTTCTCTTATCAGTAAAAAAGAAAAGGGGAGGGATGGGATGGCTCAAGGGATTGGTAATCAGATTACAAAGTCTTTCACTTCTAGGTCACTGGTTCAAATCTGCCCCCTGTTTAGTAGTGACCAAAAGCTGTTCCCATCTGATGGCTTTTCAGTAGCCTTTGTGCAATTCATGAATGATCTATATCCAATGCCTGGTGAAAATCACTCCTAGCCATTGCTTTGGGAGTCTCAACTCAAACCCTTTAAGCAGGAATAAATGATCTGCTCATGCATTGAAGGGTTTAGTGGGTTTATATTTCAGAATAATTTTAATAAGTTAGCGGAGCAGTGCAGCTGAATTTGCACTGTAACAGCTGCTCTGGGCTACAGCTGCCACCATCACTTTCCACTAGCATTGCTTCATAAAATGTTGTTACCAGCTTGCTTAAGAGTAGGACTGATGTGTCTTAATTTGAGCCACATGGTATCATTCCAATCTACTTTCATATGAGACTAGAATAGATAAAATAGTAATTGAAAAAAGAAGGAGAAGTAAAAGAAAATTACTAAATTTGTTCATTTTAGAAGAAATATCATACTTATTATAGTAAAATTGATTTTGACAGGTAGAGTGTGAAAACATTTTTATCAATGGTTTTAATGCTGCAGTAATGTCGTGGAAGCTGTGAGACTGCAACTTCAGTGGGTTCTCTGCTATATGTGACTTAGACCACTATGGTGTGCTCAGATAAATGCTGGAATAGGTTTATAAATTGAAAACAAGGGAAAACAGAAAACTTCCAGTGACTGAAAAGACATACACTTGCAAGTGTATGTTTTCTAGTGTTGCCTCTTACTGGTGCTTACTATGTGGTAGTTGAATAATGGGCTTATAGACTTGACTCGTGTCAGGATTTTGAAGTGCTATTTTCCTTAAGGTAGGAGAAAGCTAGAGGACAGTTGCTATAAAGGGAATGTAATTTCCAGTTCATTAATATATGAACCTGAAATGAGAACTCTCTGCTATATGTACATTTCTGTAGAAATCACTGTGACAGTTTAGACGTGTGTTTATGTCCATAGGGAGGCACACAACCCATTATAAAAGTATGAATTTTTCCTTAAAACCAGCTGAAGTAATTTTTTTGAGACAGCAGGCAAGCCACACATATGATGCAGCAGATTTTTGCAGTAGATTTTTTTGCACAGAACTAGGTATTTCATCAAACCTAAATGATATTTCATCAATACAAGTCTAATTGAATCAAATGAATCACATAAGCCACCTCCCTCATAACTCACATAAACTTCGGAGTTTGTTCATAACACCTCAACGTGGAAAAATTTAAATACCTGTGCATGCCAAGCAAAGCTTGGTGGTACCAGCAAGTGGAATGCACATTTAGCACAGGGCCAGCACAGGTCTTTGCTCTCCCAAGAACACATCCTCAGATGTTGGGAGTGATCTGCCTAACATGCTTATAGCTTCACATTGAAAACCTAAGCCGGAAGAGTGCTGATGAAATCTGTGTACCAAAACACATGTTCATACCCATGTTTTGCAAGAATGGCTTGGGTGGGATTTACTGCCACTGTTTTCACACTTGGCTTTCAACAGCCAAGCTAGCTGGCCTGCAATGCAATGTCATCCCCTCTGGAAACTTCAGCAGTTGCAGAAAAAGAAAATCCCAGACAATGTATTTATGATCCGAAACACAACATTCTCTCCTATATCAGATGTCTCAGATGTCTGTGGACTTGGAGCAACTGGTATGATGTCCCACCAGAAAACACAGGCTATCCCAGCTACTCCAGAAGCCATGTGTCTCCATGTCCTAGCACCAGGGTGTTTTGTGGGCTGCTCATAATGTTGGGCTCAAGCTTACCTGCACCTGCATCTCTGGCCCCATTTGCCAGAGGGAAGGGGGAGGATTGGGATCTAAGTTTAGCAACACAAGTGGTGTGGGCAAAAAACCCTGCCAGTTTCATGGGGCTGTTTGGTCCAGGAGCCCAGGTTTGTAAGCCAAAGCCAAAGCCATTCATTTCAGAAGTTCACACAAAGGTGGGGGAAGGGGGAGGGAAATAATCTGAAAACACTGGCTGCACAACTTTGCTCCCTTTCGACAGGGAAAGGAACAGGTCTTGTTCTGGTGGTTAGGTCAGGGGGTGTTAGAAGTGGGCAGGTCTCATGATGGTTCAGCAGAGTGAGGTTTGCCTGTATTTCAAGGCGGTTGTGAGTTTAGTCATTAGTTTAGAAAATAATTTGGTTAAACTGAGAAAACCTCACAGCAAAGTGTTTCTCCTGCTGTAGTGATGCTTCTTGTGAAGTTGAAAAGGACTCTTATAAAGCCATGAGTGCATACCGATATATTGAATGTGATGTCTCTAAAGTTAAGAACTGATGCCCTCTGTTGGTACAACCCCCCCACAATGTGTGCAGAAGCCTTCAAGTTGCTGTGACTGATGAATGGACTTACTTATTTAAGTACTAGAGATGTGAGTGTGATGTCGTCTTTATAAGAGGACAGACATGGATATTGAAGCTCCCAGAGATGGGAGCTGTGAACTGTATTTGGTCCAGTTACATGATGACTTTCAACCAGTTGTGTGATAAGCCACATTGCTTATGGTAGTGGGTCACTCATCAGACCCCACTCTGCCTGCATAAGCTGAGGTGGTGGTGGTGCTGGTAGTGAAATAAAGAAATGCAAACTTATCCTGGTGTGTTCCTGTACTGAAGAGGACTTTCAAGGAAAAGGAGCAGAAATAAAGCTTGCAGTTGCTTTCTGGTTTAGTGTTGTTTATGAACCTTATGAGATCAGAGGGTCATGGGGAGTATCTTGCTAGTGATGTATAATGGTTTGGAAATAAACACCAGGGGTGGCTCCAGCTGCTTTTGATCTAACTAAATGGCTATTATGTATATTCTATTTAATTTATTTTAAAATTAGGCAAACAGCATACGGGAATGCTTCTCTGTGTGCTATATGCTTAAACTTCCAACTGTGTGTTCAGGACCAAACAAAAGGAAAATGGTTCTCTTTCAAGGAGGTTATCATTCGGTAGATGTATAATAAAAAGCAGACATGAAATGCTGTGAGAAAAAGGGACTGACTTTCTACCTTATCCAATGATTTTAACATTTGAAATTTTTATTGAGATGGCCTGAATATGTAGATTTCACTCTGTGAAATCTTTTGCTTTCCATATCTCTGAAATCTTTTCTTGATGTGGGACTTCCTAAGTTGAAAATTATGAGCCCTTAGCTTACAAAGACAGGCAAGTAATTAAATCTGCAGCAAGCTTTTTTCAGAGTACGCTGGCCAGAAACTATGGAGAGTGTGTGCAGAAAGCTCAGCAGACATTGCTTTTACTTTAGAGCAGGGGTGGCTGATCTTCATGGTCCTGTGGCATCCTGATGAGCTCTCGTGGTCACGGGACAAAAGCTGACAAAGCTGTGGACCAGACATTCAGTGTTGCAGCTCTGCCTGCTGTCTTGTCCTGCATTGGGAGGGGAGGGTTGCTCAGTGCTGTCCAGCTTGCCCACTGGTGTAGCCTGATTTCAGGACCCAACCAGTGTGGCCTGGCTGATACCTCCAGGAAAGTCTGACTACCTGAGTGCAACCACCAGAGCCAGAGTCCAGTACAAAATTTTCAGGAGGACTTTTCCACTTCCTAACAATCTTGAAAGTAAACATGCATCATACTTAATAAGCCAGTTCCTCTTTGAGGCTTGTGAGTACAAGAGTTTAGGTTATTTTACCAAAGAAGGACTGTGTGTGATAAATGAGTACCTTCCTACATGGGCACCTGGGAATATTTGGTGCTTTTGTGCAGCATCCATTGTCCTCACACTTAGGCACAGCTAAGTGCTAAGAAGTGGTAGTCCTTTTTCTTTTGTTGACTCATCTCTACCGGGCATCACTTCTCTGAGCAATGTCATCAGTACTGGAGGGTGATTTGTGGTGTTTAATGAGCAGGCTTATGCTGGGGGCAATGCAGAGCATAGTACACATCATTTTCTTGGAGCACTACTAACAAGTAAGTTATGTGAGCAAGCTGATGACCAGGTTGGTGCAGGATTACTGAGCAGGCCAGGAGGAGGAACACAGAAATACTTCATGGCAGTGACACAGCATCCAAGACACCCACCATGTTTCTAAGTCCCGAGTTGCTGAGGTGGAAGTTGTATGTTGCTGCAGTGCCATGGCTCTCCAGATGTGATGGACAGCAGGTCCATGCCCAATGTCTTTGAAGGGTGGAGAGCCTGAGCTTCCTTTACCAGTGAAGCTATGCCTGATGGCTACTGGCAGAGGACATGGACCAGGCGTTTAATTATGAGTCTGTTCTGTACTCTGAATTGGAAGACCTTTTTCTGAATAATTTCTTTCATTAGTTTTTTATATTATGTAAAACTGTATTTTAGGTTGTTATACATCCTTTGTATGACCTTTTGTATGAGCCTTTGTATGATCCTTTGCGTCACAAAGCCCTTCAGCGTATGAAGTCTCTCCAAGGAGACTTGTTAGCCTTGCTGCTACTTTCCCATCTCATGAGTGGGTGGAAAACCTTGTTGTTGGATATCTGATGGAATGTCCAATGACTGATAAAGAGGGCTGATAAAAAAATTATCCAGCATTTCTCCTGCTTTACTGTTTTTTCAGACTTTGAAGATGTCAGTCATGTATTGGGGTTGAAACTAGATGATGTCTAAGGTCCCTTCCAACCCAAACCATTCTATGATTCTAGGATATTGTGGTCTGCTTTGTGTAATTTGGGTTTCTGCCACACATGCACATAATTTTTTGGTGAAGGAGCATGTAAATGGCTGCAGCATTTTAGTGGGAAAGAAAGGGAAGCTGCTGCTCCTCTCTTTTGGCTGCTGCCTGCAATAACAAAGCATGATTTGTCATTCCCTAACCACAAAGAGAGTTACCTCCAAAAGTTTGTGTGACCTCAGAAGTTTCAGTTTATATACCCTCTTGCTTCAGAGACCTTACCTGTGGAGAACCTTTTCCCTTCTGAAGTTACTCAGAGGTTAAAAAAGTCGAAGCTGAGGCTTCAAAGGACAGGAAGAGTGAGTGTTGTCTTATCCTTTGGCTGAAGTGGAAATCCAGCTATGTCTAAATAACAAGGATGTCAGACTTCATGTCCACCTGTTGCAGTGGGGATACTGCAACACGCATATATCAAACCAGGAGTCCCGTGGAAAGGAAATATATATGGACAGACAGATTCTTGATAGCTGTTTCAGAGAGATGTTTATTTCTCCAGCCGCATGGCCGGGGCTCTGCTGAGGAACTGTTCCAGTCACGGGACCAAGGGTCCTTCTGCCCGCGCAGGGAACACAAACCAACCAATGGGAACGAGGCTGAGCAGGGGCAGGAAACCCCGTGTCTGTGCCCTCAGGGCCCCTCTCCCAGGGCTCCATGGCAGGGGAGGGACCCCAACATCCACCTGTGAGGTGCTGAGCTTAACATTCAGTTCTTCTCATTTTCTGTTTGGTTGGGGTGTTTTTTTAAGTCTGGCTTCCTAGTAAAAGTTAATATATAGGTTGATATGTTTGTGTGCATGTATGATAAAACCAGGGCAACTTCCTAAATAAATGACCAGTCCTTGTTCAGACACAGCCAACATCTAGAAATCTGTGGAGGATTTGCCCTTCTTGATGTCTCTCTCTTTCTCTAGGTATAAAATTAAATACAAGGAACCCGATTATTTCCTTGAAAAATGCACCAGCATGAGATTTCCATAAAACTGTAATGAAAGTTTTCCATGTACCATTCAAACAGAGGCAATGAAGAAGTAATGCCATTTTACTCTGCTGTATTTGATACTTAACATGTAAAAACAATTATTTACTTGATTGTTTCACATTCATTTCACTAATATGATTGTTCACTTGTACGCTGAGTTCTGGATTTACACATTTATTGAAACATGAGAAAATAACTGCCATAACTTACTCCAGGCCATGTTTTTCATTAGATATAAACCATTACCTTTGTAATGGTATAATATCAAAACAAAACTCCAACTCCTTGTATAATTTCATTTTCAAGCCTTGTTTATTATTAGTTGTGTTACACACTGATTTTCAGGAGCTATTTATTTCAACTAATTTTTCATCTCAAAGATTTAAGATAACTGTATTTTATTTAACTTTATCTGAGTAAGAAAAATTCCAAGAACCTACTTATTCTGGCTCAAGGCTTTTAGCTGTATTTTAGATGTTTTCATCCCCATAATGCAAAAGAGGAGCCCAACAAGATAGGCTGAGACTAAACAACTAGTTTTATTCATCCATTTTATATGCATACTGGGTTTTTAGATAGAGCAAAGCTGGTCCACTGTAACGTAGAAGATGTTCAGCTCAAGCAAGTACCTTAGGAAGAACTTTTTTCTTATGTACAAAGGATTTATTTCTGTTCAGCCTTGCTCCTAATCAATCTGAAATCAGCCAAAGTAATAATCACGAAGACATTGACCAGGCTCAAAGCCTTGGGGCTGAAAAGAGTGGCAGTGTGGAGCCAGACTGGGAAGCAGACAACTGTCTCTGCCTTGGAGCAGTCACATCCTTCAGATGGGTGGACCAGATGGCTGAGGTTGTTAGCAGCATCAACAGTCCGGCTTCTATCTGCTGCCCTTCAGTGGAGCCCATACAAGCTGTGAGCTACTGCAGAGAGTCTGACATGTGGCAACTGAAGGAGTCATCATAACTCAGTCATCTGCATCCCAAGACCCTGCTCCTCCCTGAAATGGAGCTTCCCACAACTTCTGTCAACAGCAAGAAAACTAGTGGAGTTTGAAAACTTAGTGCTATTTCCTCGCTGATAGTCTCAGGCAGAGTTTGGCACCGCACTTTGATGGGGCACCTCTGATGAAATGTCAGCTGGGCAACACTGCTGGGGGTCAGCTGTGCACTGCTGCTCTTAAATGCCTGTAACTGTCTCTAATGGCTGCAAGATCAGGCTGAAAGTCTGGCACCCAACCTGCATTTACACAAGGACATGTTCAAAATTATTAGCTTGTGGTTTGGCCATGCCCAGAGCTGATTAGAATTGTGAAAGTCCTTGTGAAAGCTGAGCCCAGGATGGCAAGCCTGGGGTCGGAGGCTGAGGACATTCCCAGTTTCAAGCAGAGACATTTCTGTTTCCTACTCCATCTAGAACTTGACTTTTCTTAGTACTACAGCACCTCAAGCTTTCAGCCATGGGTCTAGATGGCTCCTGTTAGCACTTAACAAAAATTTGGGGTTTCTTGTGTTGTGATTGGGTTTGCTTTGGATTTAATTTCTTTTATATTTTATTTCAATTTAATTTCTTCAATGGTAATTTTTTTTTTTTTTTTTTTTTTTTAGATTTTACTTTATTATTTAATTTCAAACTAGGCATGGTACTCACATAGCTGTTCACTGCTTCAGAAATCCAGATAAACCAAGAGAAAGTAAAGCTGTGACCTGCAGCCAATAAGGTTTTACTGGCAAAGAGTGGAAAAACCCTTGACCATCACAGCCAAAATAACTTTGTTAACAAAATCGCCAGGGCAGGTTTTGCCTCGCTATAGTAATAGAGGAATGGTCTTGCTGGCTGAGTTCATGTCATTTGGAGAGCTGATACAGCCTCCTGCCAGAAAACCTCCTGCATCCCTATTTAGAGGATCCTGCTTACACAGGTGAGTGGTAAAGCCAGAGCAGAAAAGGATCTGCTGTGCCGGAGTTTTGGTGTGATCACATGCTCACACTGTCTTGCATTACCCAAATCCAAATTAACTGTGAGTACAAAATGAAATAGTTTAATGAACTATGTGATTTTGCAAGTGTGATTTTCCTGGGGCTCATTTATTTGCAGTGTACATACCCAAACTATGTTTTAACAAACTAGCCTGAGTATCAGATGCCCCTCAGTGTTACTTGTGCCAAGTACTGCACATAGTAATGTTGGACACTTTCTGGCAGCTTAAGCTGACCCTTGTGGAGCTCCATTTTTATAAGACCAGACTGTTTTTTATGTCATATATTAGACACAAGCCAACAGCTAGCTGCTACTCTCAGCAACATAGGAACATTAACACTTACATTGATCAGGCTTCACATTCTGTACCTGGATAGGAGATGGATGGAAGCTGTTGACCCTTCAAAACCTGATTTTCATGCCAATGAGATTTCCCCAGTTCGAATCTCCAATCTTGGGACAGCAGACTCCAGCTGTTAGGAGGGAGTCCCAGCTGTCTGACTCCAGGTAGACTCAGCTGCTCCAAACCTCTTTTCTGACCATCACTGCAGTTCTTGCAGTAGTGCAAAGGCAAGTATCTCGGCAACCTTCATTGCTGAAATGGTGTAGTAAAAAAGGGATTAGTTTCTGTTGGTTTGGTTGAATTTCTCATGGGAGAGAGCTTCACCAAACCCTCTTGTCTAATGTCCATTTTTCGTCTGCAAGGAAGTTATCTGCAGAATGCCAACATTTTGTGCACCAGACAGTGGAGGATGTCCCTGCCACCAGCTTGTTTTGGATTGGTCTGCTGTGGGCAATTCAAAGATTTTTATCCCCATGGTACCATAGCAATTTATGTTATGCGATGGGCTTTCTGTTGAACTGCTGTGTTTCGTTTATGCTAGACAAATTGCTGGGAGGTTTGTAAGTGAGGCAAGCCAGCATTCCTAACCACAGCCCTGCCACACCTAAACCACCTGTGTTTGGGAAGTTGGTGTTCCCCTCGTTATTATAGGTCCTCAAAGACTTTTCTCTCTTAAGCTCCCTGTTGTGACACACTAGGGTCAAGAGAACAGGACAATTGCATTATATAGTTTAAAGTTTAAAGTTTTAATAAAGCTAAAGCCTGAGGCTTTTATACAAGAGAACTGTGAATTTGTTTGCAACGTTCAAAAATATACCAGCAAAATTCTGCGTACAAGGTTTTTGTAGTTGTTGGGGTTTTTTACTGAGCTATGTGTAAGGGAGATGACTTTTTAAACCTTGAGATATTTTTTATTAAAATGTTTTTCTAATCATGATTGATTTTATGAACTTACAGCCCCAATGTAAGGGGGAAATTTTGAGTAGAGGTTCTGCAAGAGAAATTGGTTTACACTGTGAACTTTGACAAGTCCTAGACTCCAGATGCTGTAAAGCAATCTGTTCTAATATGTTTGTGCATTATTATTACTGTTGCAGTGTGATTTATTGCTGTAGAAAAGGATCACAGTTATAGGTGTAACATCCAATGGATCTTTGACCAAAATATCAGAAAGTACTATGGTCATTCTCTAATTGTATCTTTGAAGGTATTTTCTTTTGCCATTTAAAAACTGATATGTATCAGAGGCTTTGTCTGCTGCAATTAGGGATTTTACCACATCTGCAAATTCATTTAGGGAAGTTTATTGTTGTTGCTAATAGAAAATGAGAACTGGTAGAACTTTGGATTGTTTATTATATTTGCTTTGTGCTGTTTGAACATAGTTGCCCAGTAATTCTAATTTCTAATGAATAATATTTTATGATATTTTATTTTGGGGATCTAATTCCATTTTAAGATGTGCTGAAAATTGAGAGTATTTCAGAAATTCAGGATTTTTGTTCAGGAAGCAGTGAAAGGTCTTACAAATGCCAGACCAACAAACTTGCACTACAGAATACAGAATTCCATATTTCCTGGAGGAGTTTTTCATAACTGAAGAGAGGCTCAAGTGCTGCCAGGCAGACAGACCAGTTACTTGGTTTGTATGAGACTGAGTGAAATGATGGTTGAAGAAGATGTTGGTTTTCTGTAGACTTGTAACAAGCCAATTACAAGGAGAGCATATGAAGTTACCAAAAGGGAATCTACACGCCTTTCCAGACGAAAGTAAAAATTGCCCTCTTGCACACTATTCCTATCATGTGATTTCTTCTCTCATCTACCATTGCTTTTACAAATATTTCAGTGTCCAACTGATGCTGTTTTGATCCACCAGAATTTCTACTGCAAATTCATTCCACTTCTGGAAACCAGTGAGGACTTTTGGACAGGGACTTCCAATTGTTTCCTCTGGAAAGAATTCTGCTTGAAGATGCCAAATGTCTTATGGGTCTCAAACCCGTAAGTATGATGCAACTGGATACAATGGAGGACTTGCATCAAAATTATGTTGCTCCAAGTCAAATGCTTGTTGTCAACAACTGAATTGCAATGGAAGATGAAGAAAGTAGCTGAAAGGTTTATTTCAAAACTTCAAGAGAAATTAAAATTTGGATGTGTTTTTAATTCATTTTTCCTCATTCCTAATTACAAACAACTCAGAAGAGTAAATATTCCCTAAATATGAAGTCATGGTTGTTGATTTAATTATATGAACCTGCAAAAATAAAAGCCTGTAAAAAATAAAATAATATTTTAACTTTAACTTTTCTCAGAAGTTTCAATTTTTACCTGTTTTAAATGTTGGAATAGGTATAAAGGGTATGGACTCAGTGTTTCAGGGATTTACTCCCACAGGCCATTTACCTAAAGTCTAACGGGCACTTTCATGGACTTTCATGTTTGCAGGATCAGACCTTTGAGTCCTCTTCTAACACTCTGAGGCTTCAATTTGACGGGAGTATTATGCTATAAAATATATACCAAAGGCACATTTTATCATCTATTCTAACTATATATGCATGCTAAATATACTGCATATCTATTATATGTGTGAAGCTATGTTTTATTTACACATGCTACAGATAACACAGGCATCAACCTTTTTGCATTACAATGTTATGATAACTGTATACTATAAACTTGCAGATAGATTGGCAGTAGAATACTTATTAAGTTGAGCAATAAATGAGTCATTATTATGTATGAACTTAAGGAATGCATTTTTGGGAGTTTCAACTTCTTGCTAATGTAACTGTTAGAGCTGAATACTTCTGCAAATAGATAATAGACATTTTCCCTTCCAAAGTGAAGGAACAAATTTTCAACCACTAGGATAAAGAGGACTTTCAAAAGGATGCTTTCTAACTTTTTGCAAGGAAAACTGGTCTACAACTTGTCATTCTAAGGGAATCAAATATATAGTGTTGGTATATGGTTAGTAAGCTACAAAATCAAACTTTTCTATTACTACAAAGAAGGAACACAAGAAAAAAGACAAAATGGAAATGCCTAAAGAGAGAAGATTATTGGGAAAGTCTAGAGGACCCAGAATAGTGAGTGATACAGTAATACATGAGAATGAGAACAGAGAAGTGCCAGTTTACCTACTTCTGGTTGTAAATGAATTATTGGAAGAAGGAGTAAGGGGAGGGTGAGCCATCCAATGATGAGGTTCACAGAGAGATGTCTTCCTGCAAAATCTATTCAGCTAAGAATAATTTAAGATTTTTAAATGGACACTGAGCAGGAAAATAAGTAATTTCTAGGCTGTGAGAACTTTCTGTCTGTGGAATTTACTGATGTACAAGGAGTATAAGGCATAAATGAACTTCAGACAAAATCCTTAGGCCTTTGTTTGCTTCAGTAAAAAAAATCATTATTCTGAAGAAAAATATCTAATTTTTAGTATTTTTAGTAGACTGTGGTCTATTAAATATCTTCAGTTTTAATGTGTCCACCTCGAAAGACTCTGCAGGCTACATGGAATAAAGCAAGTAGTCCTGGCAAATGTAAATCATACATCCCATAGTATCTTTCCCATGGAATTTAGAACAACTTCCAAGTTGCATCAGATTTGAGTGGTAGCTGGATGCTTGTTTAAAGTCAATCTACTTTGTCTTTACAATTTTATTCCACGCATTTCATTTTTAAAATTTATCTTAATTCAAAACCGGTTTTAGAAGAGATGAGTATGTTCTGTGACCTATCAATCCATTGAATCTGAAGCATTTACTGAGTATTGAAGCATCTGTGCCCAAAACCACACAGACTTCATGTATCTTCTTGCAGGGTAAATTATCAACCCTGATAAGAGGGTCTGCTGCTTAAGCTTAACCTGGATCTGTTCTCCTTGATTAATATTATCAGTGGATGTCCCATTGTAGCAAGGAACTTCAGCTGCTCTGATACAAGCAAAAGTGTCCTCAGTTTGACATGCTCTGCGGTGTCATTTCTGTGTCACTGAAACATGGACACGTTAGACTTCTTGTTTAAGGGAAGGTTATACCTTTGATCCTTTCCCCACTTGATGTATTGTTTTTGTCTATTTCTTTCTAAGTTGGCTCAGAAGGGAATGGATGCCTACCAAAACTTTTTTCTCCTGGGCTGGATGTTAAGAAATATGTGAGTGAAGCTCAGTTAATCCTTTTGATCCCTCTTTGCTGCTGCATCCATGAGACCTTATCCTAACCCTAGCACTGTGGCTGAGTTATCAAAAAACATCACATTGTCAGCCTCAGTCTCTTTGCTGATCTTTGTGAAGAGAATACAATTCTGCAGGCATCCACAAAGCTGAATGGCAAGCACCAGGAGCATGTTGGGTATTGCATATTATTTCCTATATATCATACATGATCTGAAAAGCAAGGACTGCATGTACCATATGAAGAAAGAGTAGAAAGAGATGGTGATCAATAGCTGCCAGTTCTTACATGTGCATAGGGAAATTGAGAATAGCAAACCTGAGCTAGGTCTGGAAAGGAAAAAGGGAGCTGCACCTTTGTATTTTCTTGTGATTTGAAGAAAAAGGTGATGTTCTAAGATGAACTGGGTGGCTAGTTTTCGAAACAGAAACATGGGACACAGCAGCTTGAGAAAAAACTGCTTTTCCAAAGCAGAGCATATTTTTTATCTTTGCTGGTCATTAGAAGTGCTTCTGAATACCAGCCCTTCATGGAGGAAGTCATGCTGGAATACCCTGAGCTGGTGATGATTTTAAACTTCACCCAGCGTGTAATAACTCTGAATAATTCGTAGGTATGTGGGCTTCAAGGACAGTGGTATTTTTGCACCTTTGCCTGTTTAATCACAGTGTTTTGTGGAAGACAGTGCAGCTGAATGAGTGCTAGAATGCACTGCACAGGAACAGGAATATTAGTACATATGGTGTGTTTCAAAAACTTATTCAATGTACAGCAGGGTTTAAAGTGAGTTAGGTGTGTGTGGCTGACAGGTCTTGTTTTTAGATACTGTCCCTTTCAAAAAACTTTTTTTTTGGTAGGGTTTTGGAGTCATTCTTATGGCAAGGACATGGAACAGTGGGTTCAGAGGTGCAGCCTGTCTGATAAGCAGTTAATAGAGCATGAAGAAGGAATGCCTGATTTTAGAAATGTGATATGTGTTACATTTATACAAAGGGAAGCTTAAAAAAACTATTAACTTTATTGCAGCATACACAGTGATAATGACACCAGTTGTGAAATTCGGGTTTTATAAGTATAATTTATTATGCTTTCTTTGATCCAGTGCTACAAATTAGGATCACTCATGTCAGGAGATTAAAACCTTTTTGTCTCTCTTTGATATAAAACTGTTCTTCCCAGTACCTTTTATCTTGCATAGCAGTGCTGAATTCCACAGCATCTTTGTCAGCTCGCTTGTGTTATTTGCAGCAATCATTTAATTTGTTTTAGAACTGATATTATTTAGTCATACTGTCATTTGCAACAACAGAGGCTCTTTAATATCCTAAAAATGTTGAGAGGCTTTGGTGTTAGCTGAGTAAGCATATGAATAAGAGAGAAGAGAGAAGAATTTTGGGACCATGGTGAGCATGCAAGATAGCTAAATTGGATAGAAAAAGAAAAAAACCCATACAAGTCAAAGTGAGATTGTACATCAGAAAAACTACAGCAATCTACTGGAAATTAGTAGATGATAGTCATGAGAACCTTACAGTGAACCACAGGTACCAGCTTCCCTGAAGAACTGAAATAGGAACTTGGAGAAGCTTGTAAAAGGTGTCCTCAGGGAATCTTCCATTTTTTCACTATGATACCTTTAATCCTAGAATTGTCAAGCCACATGGAAAATAATAAGACTGAATAGTTCAGTCAGTTAAAAGTTAGTATTATTATTTTTTATCAAAAATAATAGGTGTTTCTGTTTTTCTGGACCCGTTAGGAATTGTATAAACTTTAAAACAAGTGAAGTCAAGTATTGAATCTGTATTGCTGTTTCGTTTTAAATTTAAGATCGTTATCTCTGACTAAGCAGACTCTATTCAATAAAAGGAATTAATGTAAATACAATATTTTTTTAACAGATGATTCAACGAGAGGCAGAAGTGAAGAATAGGGTAACTGCCGTGGCGTTGACAGACTCTGTTCACAATGTGTGGCATCAAGAAGTTGGCAAAACTATTCGAGAGTGGATGAGAGAGGTAAGGCCATGTTTTTTTAAAGAATTTGAGTATATACATCTGTATGTGGCTGAGTAAACATGTCTGAGTGTGAAAGACAGCATATTACGGGACAGTGGAAATTGTGTATTCATACCAGCCACTAAAATAACCAAGGTTAAAGCCATTTCCAAGTTAGCAGTCAAAATAAGAAGCACCAAGTCCAGTGTTTCTTCACAGCAAAATTAGAGACATGACTAGGCAGGCCATGCAGTGCCTGATACCTGGAGCAAAGTCCTGGGTGCACTCTGTGGTACTGGTTTGACCTGGCAATGGTGGAAACTCCCCTTTAAGCTCTTCATGACTCAGTTTGATGATTTTCAGAACTGGCAAAATAACCTTTCTCTCAGCAGCTTTTTGGTATGTATTTACTCCTGTAGCACTTGGAAGCTCTTATACTCAGGGATGGGGCTGCTGAGATTTTAAAACTCGTATTTTTAGAGTGATACCAACTAAGCTACTGTTCATGAGTCTCATCCTCACCAGATCAGGCTCATCTCTGTGTTTTGTGCATTCCCATGGCAGAACACTAAAGCATAGCTGCACAGAGTGAATTTAAACTAGTCACATCCTGAGCTTTCTGTTAGACTTGACTTTTTCTCATGGATTTAGTGAAACTTTGTGTAAAGAGTGCCTATTCCTGACTTAACCTTAAAGTTTTATAGGCCGCGACTGATGGGAATAGAGGATCACCTGGGATGCAGCCTGACAGCTCTGACTTAAGTGTTAAAAATATAAAGAATGCTAACCCCTACAGGCTCTGTCAGAGAAATCCCCATTTTCTTTAAGGGAAATCAAAACCTTAAAATATGTGTTATGTAGTAAAACTGAAATTTTAAATCCTGTAATTTGAATCTGACAACTCCATTTTTCTTTAAGCATTTAGTCTGAATAAGAAAAGTGCATTACCTTTAATTTCATTTGCAAAAGTAGATGTTAAAGAATAAGTTAAATGATTAATGGCCTAAAAAGTGGATGGAGTGTCATAACTTACATTAGCATTAAAAATCTCCTATAAGAAAGAAGAATTTTACATATGTGAAATGTGGCTGAGTGGTATTAAGACTAGCATATCACCTGGATATCTCTTACTTTAATCAGGTTTAAGGCTAGTGGTAAAATGAATATTAATTAAAATATACACCTAATCGCTGCCTGTCTGTAGGGCTAATTGCTGTCATTGAAAGAATGAATTGTTAAAATAAAGTAATTCTTCATCAGAGCTATCTCTCCTGTATCACTGGTGGCCTATTTTTAGTACCTATAGAAGTCATGATTTTTGAATTTATTAGGAGCTGTGATGAATGATAAAACAAATCATCCATTTACATATCTTGACACTGCTTTCGAGAATACTTATTTCTTACAGGCAAGTGTCACATTGTATATAAAAGCTAGTTAATTGTGTGCTAATCTTCTGTATTATCTCCAGCTCTCTGATGTAGTGTTCTATCAGTAGTTAATATTAATTTTACTTATTTCAAATGATTGTAATACTTCATAAAAATTCTACTTCTTTTGTAATTTCTACCACCTTACACTTGCAATTTCACATTCAGCTGTTAATTAAAATTACACATGCAAATCATAAAATTATAATGCTTTACTACTTCAAACCTTAAAACCTTTGTGAAATACTTCCATTTTAACAGTTTTTTACTAAATATATTACTGGATAGTGTGTTTGTTTTTTTCTTTTTCCATTGAGTTCAATAGTTTCATTGATCTACTGTTTCTTACAAAAATCTGCCATGCTTTGTGAACTTCACTTTCTAATCTCATACAGCAACCCTTCCTTTATGTTGTCCCTGCTCTCCCTGGTCCCAGAACAGTAGGGTTGCCTTGACAAATCTATTCAAAAGCCATTCCTCGCCCTTTATTGGTGGGGACTGAAGCCTTTGAAATTCTCTCCTCACTGCAACACAGCTGACATCTTCTTCCAGACAGAATGAATTAAGGAAATACAATAAGATACTTGATCTACCAGTCAAGGATCTTTCCACAGTGAGGACGGACTCCATGGTACACAACTAGGGCAGCAAGCATCTACAAATACACAATACATGCTGTTTACCAGAAAGAGAAGTTGTCCATTTTTACTATCATGACTGATGGCATGATTTTTTTAGAAATCTGTATGAAAATTGATTGGGTCTTTTCAAAAAGTTCTGTGGTTTTTTTGCCTCTTCCCCTTAATGGAGTTAATCAGGTTTTCAGAAAGGAAAAATTCAGATTTTTAATAGAGCAAGCAATGTAAATCTTGTTGTTCAGCTGGTAATCTTATTAAAAATGTAGTTGTGCTTTATAATTAAATCTTCAATTCAGTAAATTTGGTGTAGTTATAGCATATTTTATTAAAATCATATTATCTAATACTTCAGTTTATAGACTACTCTGAATAGATAGCATTTGTAGCAAAACATTTAGGAAATTCATGGTAAATTCATCCTACTCAAAGGTTCAGGAATGAAAGGTAAGTGTAAAGGCCTCCTGAATATAACTCCCCAGAGACCAGTATTTGCCTTTTTTTTAATGTTCATGCACCTTCATCTCAGCTATATTTCCAATTACTTGAATATTAATCTGCTATCTTGATGGCTTTTAGACATTCTTTCCACAGTGTACTCTCAAAACACCCTGAAAAATTCTGATTTTGTTATGTTAGCAAATGAGCAGGCTGAGTGTTATATCAACACCAACTAGGAAAAGCTGAAAATGTGTAGTGGGTAGTTTAGCCACTTGTTGGTCCAAACACCTACTCAAGTCCACTGGCTCTCAAAGCTCTTAAAAGACATGCTAATTCAGAACATTACAAATCTCCTGAATTATGGTCTTACTCTACTTACTTAGTGTGAAACAACAGTATTTCATCGTCAGTAAGTGTAAGTTAGTGTAGGGTACTGTCTAGTCACTATGGGGACTGCTATGTAAATTAGTTTGAGTATTTTGATGTGATCATTGTCCTTACTTGCAACACCGGTGTTTATTTTTGCTCTGAGTTTTTGGCTTATCCCAAGAATTGCCTACCTGCTCTTACAGAACTGCTGTAACTGGGTGTCCAGCTCCGAGCCCCTGGACACATCCGTGGAGTCCATGCTGCCAGACTGTCCTCGTGTCTCTGCAGGTACATCCATTTGTTTGCAGTAAGCCAGTGTACATGTTTATGCCCAGAAGCAGCTTGTTAATTTTAAAATGCATTTTAACCCTTCTACAGCAAGATCTGGCTGACAGCATATGACTGCTGCTATTTTATGCAGCCCACTCTTAATCTTTTTTTTTTTTGCTTTGTGTGGGATTTAAGTTCTCTTGTCTACTTGTTGCTTGAATTTTTCTAGTCTTCCTTTCTGTTTAAGTAATTGATGACATTATATGTAGGAGTCTAAGAAAAATAATAGTGATAACAAGAACTGGGAAATTTATCATTGAGCCTTGAATAAATATCTAACTCTATGTAGGCAACAAGGTTTTAAAGAAGTACATAATGAAAGTTATGGTTACAATAAATGAGACACTTTCCTGAATGCTGTTCAGCAGAAGTGTAGCTTACAAAGCAAATTATTTGCAGCATCCAATAATGTTGATGTGAGTTTTCTGTTGCTTTTTTAAAAAGCTATGTTTTTCATTAATGAATCACAATCACAAGAAGCACATGAAATAACACAGAGACTTTCATTAAATGTGTGATAATTCCAGAAAATAGATGTAGTTATCAATGTAAAAGGAAAATCTCCAATCTCTGCAGAAAAGTAATCTAAAATACATAGAGCAGTTACTGAACTTTCATGCTTGATTATCAGGTTTCCTATAAGCCATAGGTAGCATATTTCTGTAGAATGTAAAACCAAGTTCAAAGGAAGACACAGCCTATACAATATTGATTTAAAAGCTGAAACAATATTTGACCTTGCTCTGTGGGATGCAGTTGTTTGGTTGACAAGTTAGTTTCATATCTGTCTGCATTTGTGAGGTTGTTAGTGAGACCTAGCCTTGCAGATGAAACTGAGTTTACTACAAGATATTTTTAAGGTTTGGAAAATGTAGGTCTTTTTTTTTGAGAGCTCACAACAAGAGACTTTAATTACATTTCTGCTATGGTTTGGGATCTCACCATGCAGATCCTCAGCTCTGTATAGAATTGACACTGCTCTTTGGTGCTTTGGAAAATTATATATTACTGAAATTTTCATAGATTCAACATCCATTTAGCAACTTTATGCTCTTTTAGGGGAGATTACCGCAGTTTAAAAGAAAAATATTGTTTTCAGGAGTGGAATTCTTTAAAATAGGATTAACTTCCAATCTCTGATGTGTCTGTTGCTATTGTGAAAGACTACATGTAGAGGTCATTTTAGTCTGGTAAATTAGGGCTTGGATAGCAACTGGTCAGTATTTATTGTACACTGGCAAACACTGACATCAGAGCATCTCCCCTCTTTCTTTGTATTCATCTAATGTAAATAATCTAAAAGGTATTATATAAAAGAAATCTTAAGTGTTACTTAAAAAGAAGACTGATGCTTCATTAGAGCTGTAAATAATAAGTCGTGATTTTACGTTTCTGTTGAAGATGGGTTACAGTGGCCTTAATGTTTCTGCACCACTTAATGAATTTCCAAGGTGCACAGAAGTGGTAGAAGAATTAATTTAAATTGGGTAGGATTTCAGTCAGTAAAAGTAGCGTATTTGTATTTAGTGCATACATTGAGATGAATTAAGATCACTAATGTTTTAGAAGTTCTCAACAGAGATTTTTTTATAATGATTTAATGTAAGACAACTATTTGCAGGCTAATTCTTTGTAATATAAATGTAGTTTAAAATAGTATAACTTTATGTGACTGCTCCTGAATTATCAGTTTGCTCACATGTTTTTGCCTACATTTCTTGTAATCGTTTTGTATATGAACAACTGTAAAAGATGTACAGAGAACCAAGTGAATAATTCATACAGAGTCTTTATATGAGCAACAGTATAAACCTACATTGGGGTAATATGTAATAAATTTATTAAATGTTACTAGATGTAGAAGCATTATTGTTTAATGTGAGAGATTTTATTTCACTCTTTTCTTGAGAATTGCGGTACTGAAAGAGCCCACACTCAAATCCTGGCAGCACTGCCCTTGGTATTTCAATGAATGACAATGAGAGCAATCAGAACAGTGACAGATCTTTTCAAATAAACCTTTTGCTGTAGAAAGATTCACTTCTATGCTTGGAAGCCCATCTTTTATCTCTGTTTGCACTGAAAATAAGTTCAGAAATAACTGCCTTATGGTCACATCTCTTGAGCCAGCTTTTCCAAAAAGGGTCTGATATTCGACCATTCAGTATACTGGGTTTTACAGGCAATCCTACTGGGTTTTACAGGCAATACTACAGGCAGTTCCTACTGCAGATTATCTCAGAGTCTCTTGCTTTTCCCTTAAAATCACTAGAGACAAAATAAATGACCATCAAACTGAAAAAATTACTTGTGTTTTTCCAGATAAAGTTGTTAAAGCTTTTGATTGAAGAATTATGAAGTAATTAAAATGTTTGCCATGACTGATTCATGTCTTACTTGATTACAAAAAGGAATGAATACACTTTAATAATTATTATTAAATAGTCATATAATTATAAATGTTGAAAGCCTGAGAACAACAATACAGAAAAAGCAAGCCATAATAAATCCATTGTCTGTTCTTTTGGCGAGAGGTACTTTGTGGGTCCCACCTTCATGGTCTTTCATCCACATCTCAAGGATTTGGTGCATGCTGGTGTCATAGTTTAATATCTTCTGGCATCTTGTTGGTGACATGGACAGTGAGATTGAAGGCACCCTCAGCATGTTTGTCAGCAACATCAAGCTGTGTGCTGCAGCTGGCATGCTAGAAGGAAGGGATGTCGCCCGGAGGGATTTTGAGAGATGGGCCTGCAGAAGACACATGGATCCCATAAAGTTCCACAAGGCCAAGTGCAAGTCCTGCACATGAGTCAGGGCAATCCCAAGCACAAATACCAGCTGTGCAGGCAGTCAATTGGCAGCAGCTCTGAGAAGAATGATATGCAGTTGTTGGTTGACAAAAAACTCAACATGAAGCAACAGTGTGCACTTCCAGCCCAGAAAGACAACCGTATCCTGGGCTGCATCAAAAGCATGACCAGCAGGTCAAGGTGATTGGTTCTGCCCCTCTGCTCTGCTTTGGTGAGACCTCATGTGCCTGACTGCATCCAGCTCTGGGGTGCTCAGCGCAAGATAGATGTAGTCCCACTGGACCAAGTCCAGAGGAGCCACGAAGATGCTCAGAGGGGTGGAGGACATCTCCCATGAAGATTAGAGTGAAAGAGTTGTTCGGCCTGGAGAAGAGACTGCTGGGGGCCCTTGGAGCACCTTCTAATATTTAAAGGTGCTACAAGAGAGCTGGTGAGGGGCTTTTGACAAGGGCATGAAGTGACAGGACAACAGGGGAATGGCTTCAAACTGAGAGAGGGCAGTTTTAGATTAGAAAAGACAGGAAAGAAACTCTTCCCTGTGAGGATGGTGAGGCACTGGCACAGGTTGCCCAGAGAAGTTGTGGATGCCCCATCCCTGCAAGTGTTCAAAACCAACTTGAATGGGGCTTTGAGCAACCTGGTCTACTGGAAGTTTGCTCAAACTCCCATGACAGGGGGGTTGGAACTTCTAAGACTCCTATCTCCTACTCTCTTCACTTTCAGCCCTAGTTAAGATCCTCTGTTAGACTTGAGGTTATCTTCTGTCTTAGTCTTAACCTACCTTCCTAATGGAATCAAACGAAAATACATCTGTCTCAGAGGAGATGGATCCATCTCCCATCTAAGACATAAGAAAATGTAGGATGGAGAAAGATGAAGACTATAAAGCAGTCTGTACATTGAAGATTGTCACATAAAATGGAGTAAGGGTGGGAGTATTACTGGTTAGGAGACTGGACAACACTTGGAATTTGACGCAGACAGTGGAATAGATGTTTTAATGACAGGTTGCACTGCATTACTGCTAACAGTAGTTGTAGTTCATGCTGTGTCTCTGAGACCTTACAACATTTCTCCTAGTTCTGGAGCAGGGAGTTCAGAAGCCCTTGGGAAGTCATCCTACTGGAGCAACTACTGGGGAGGAATAGCTGAAAGTAGGCATGGGAAAAGCAGATCCATGGATCTGCATTCATCTGTGATGCTGTTCAGGAATTAAATCACTTTGATTTCAGGGCAGTGGCCTGAACTTCACCCAAGGATAGGTATTGTGGTAAATTTTGTCGGGTAAACATGGCCTTTGTTTTCCTCAATCCTGTTTGTATTCCTTAGCCCATGTGTTTCTGCCAGTGAAAGCTTGTTATTTAGGAGAGAAGATTAAACTTTGCAGTATTTTGCCAAAGTGGATATGCACCAACACTCATTTAAAGTAATCAAGTGAAGATGTTGTAACATTAGTAAAATGAATTGCCTAATCAAATCTTTTTAAAGCCTTCCTAGTTGGCCCCCAAAATCACTAGTTATTCTGTTAACAGTTGCAGCCAATGTAGTTAAAACATTATGAAATAAGGAAATTATAACATTAAAAGACAAACAATGGAATGAAACACTGACAGTAATCAAGAAAAGTTCTATTCACAGAACAGCCTAGACTTGAATATGTCTATCTAATAAGAGAAAAAGTGCAAGAATTAATTCATACAGCTGAATAAAGTGGCTGGTAGAAGAAAAACAAACTTAATTTTGGGGGACAGGTATGATGTGTGCTGGTGGTGCTCTTGAGTGAGTCTTCAGATAGTATTTCCTAGTACCAAACATCAAGCTTGAACTCTGTATTATATATCAAGCATTTAATTACATTTAGGTAAGCCAACCACAGCTTTTTTTTTTTAAATTTGAATTTTAAAAATATCATTAATATAATTTCTAACAGAGTACTGCAGGTTTGGGGGGTTTTTACAGATAAATAAATAGAAGGGGAAAAAAAGACTGGACAGAATGGTTGAGGTGGGAAAGGACCTCTGGAGGTCATCAAGATTATCTTGCTCAGGCCAGGCCACCTGGACCAAGTAGTCCAAGGCTATGTCCAGCCTTCCATAGGACGTATTACCTGTCAGTAAAGAAATCATGATAATGGTAATTCATATCCAGGTAAGATTGTGCAGTTTTTGCTGGCATACTTGCCTAAGTTTCAAAAGACCACACAGAATCATTCCATAGCCATATGGTGTGTAACCATGATGGTTGTGTAGGATGCAGGTCTGTACATGAGTGACTATGGAGTGGTAGTTTTCCAGGTAAGGTAGTCACCTTTTTGTGTGTCAGCACCAAAAGAAGGTCCGTCATATTGTAGAAAGTGGTTTTCTTGCTTTGTCTTTTCAAATCCTTCTAACTGAAAAAAGGGAAGAGGGCCTGATTGTGGTTTCTGACAAAGTTTGTCTCAACAAAGAGCGGGGTTGTCATCCATTGAGCCTCACAGTAAAAGCACAGCGTTTCCAGATGTGTTGAACTCATAATATGTACTAAGGTGCTTTTTGATATTTTTTTCTGTGTACATATGAAACTTGCAGACCAAAGCAGATGAAAGATGAGATTTGCAGACCTCACTGAAAAATAAGTTGAGTCCTTGGCATAGCTTGATTTAATATCAAGAAAGAATGTGGTACTAAAGAGTCCCCTCAAAACTACTGCTTTGTGTTGATTAATAAAATAGCATCAATAATACTCTGTGGCACAATGGTAAATTTAAGTAAAATTATTCTGGACTTTTAGATCTGCTTAAAAACACCAATCCAAGAAACTGACCGCATCACTTGAACAGCAAGCCCTTCACTGGCAGAGCAGGTGTGCAGCCTGTGGCCCCACACACGAGTGCTGATCAGGTAGAGATCTTGTTGCAAAGCTTGTGTTGATACCAGGGAAACAATGAATTACCCATTAGATTATGGCAGTGGTAGTTTCTGTTGGCTTTATCTAACAGGTTACTCCTGCCTGCTGTTTCAAGAGTTCAGTTGTGTATTTCCTCAGAAAAGCCTGTCTGCAGATGCACCCCATGCTGAGCAGATCCTGGGGTTCAAACAGGAGGCTCTCCAGTGAGGTCAGATGGACTCTCCAACACCACAGGGTCTGTGTGCAGGGGTAATTGCATTAGTGAGGCTTGTGACAGCTCTGGGGAAGGATCGACTTACTTCTTTATGCTTTTTTTCCTCAGCTGTATTTGCACCACCACTACAGTTCCACTCTTACACATTTATGTATCTTGCTCATAACAAACAAGGCAGAAGCAACCACAAATTGTATCAAGTGCAGCGACAATACCTGGCTTGTACTCTTAATAACTTTTAGCCCAGTTTACCAATGCTTCTCTTTTTTTTGTTCACTCTTCAATCAATTTAATGTGGACTCTTCTGAGCTGTTTTCTGATACTAGTGTTTCATGACCAGGGATAGGCATCAAGCAGTACAAGAAATAGGAACAAAACCATGCACTTTTTAAAATAAAGCAATTAGCAATTTTTTCATTCTGTTAAAAATATTATTTTTGCATTCACTAGTCATTCATGGGTATTAATATTACATTAATCAGTGTTTACTGTAAAGCTCTTTGCATTTTATGTCTTCATGTGCATGTAGTTCTGTCAATAAAAACTTTGAATTTCAGGAGGAAAGATAAAATGGTGAAGCTTTTTCATCAAGGTGGCAGGTTCCTGTATCTAGCTGCATGTTAATTTAAGGTATTTGCAAGATTAATACACAAGTGGAGGAGTTCAGGAATCTGCAGTGTGAAGCTTGCTTCATCACCCATGTTAACATTCCCATCTGCTGCTAAAACTGGTCCTGCACTTCCATTTTTGCTGCTGTACTTTGTCGGGGACAGGAAATCATTACAGTAACTTTGAGGCACCAGACTTTCTTAGCCACAGCTCTGGCAATTGCTGCGCTAAGTCCAACTTTAACTTATCTCTTCTTAGCATGGGAGTAAGTAGCTTTTTTCCTGTTCCTGATTCTTCAAAGGAGCTCTGCTTTTACACTCCTGCTCAGTCTCAGGTGTTGCAGACAGCTTTTCATTTCATGTGTAAACCTAGCTGGATGTGAGCTCCTATGTTGTGCTCAGAGTAGCTTAGCTCTACAGTGCTTTGGAAAGGACAAAGTTTATAGAGACCTGTTGAATAATATTGCAGAATCTGTTCCAGAGTGCCAGAGCCTCAAAAGTAAATATGAAAATGTGAATTTGAAAGCATTGACTTGAATTGCCGCATGTTGCTTGTGTCAGAGAGTTCGATATCACTCATTCATTTACTGTTCTACAAAATAGTTACATGTACTTGAGGCACTACTGATACTGGAGAAACAGTTTCATCAAAAATTATTCTTGTACTCAAACATATCTATTTATCATAGCAATTTTTTGGAGTAGAGTGAACTAGTTAGTTGTTGTCTTAGGGTCCCTGAGGCTTTGTGGTAATAATGAATAATTTAAATTATTACAGTCAGATATTTCCTATGAAGCATTTGAGAACTATTAGACTGCTGTGACTGTTGTTTCTGATACTACTTAATGCTATCTCATTAGTGCATTATGTATCCATATCCATCTGCACGTTGGCAGGTCTTACTCCAGTGTGTGATTACAAACTCTTCTAGAACACTCAACCCTGTAAGGAGGTATTCCCTGAGAGATGTCCTCCAAAATTCAATAGCAATAATTTTTATTTGTATTGACATAAAATCCAAAAGATTTTTCACATTTCAGTTTTCGTTTTCTGTTAGAGTCCAGATTCAGATTTGGATTTAGATTTGGATTTGTTAGAATTTTTCAGAAAGTTCCGTTTCAGTAGAAAACTTTTCTTTTTTCACAAATGTATGTCGTTTAGGTGGGGAAGGATATTTAGATCCCTTATTGTCCACTTTTAGGTACAGGTCTTTAACCTTTGACCAGGTGTTATATTGAAATTTAAAACTTCAATTTGGTGAAAATGTTTCTTCTAGTAAGTCATTCAGCCTTGGCTGAAAGGATGCAAGACATGGGGAATCCATTGCTCCTTTCCCTTTATGATTTGCAAACTGCTCATTTCTGGTTTGGCTTTGCTGGTTTCAGGTTCCAACCATTAGTTCTTGTTGTGCGTTTTCTACCCTAAGTTAAAGAACTGTTTGGTAAATTGCTTTTTCTCCCTGTGAGTTACATACTGGTATCGAGTCAACACACCATTTTCTTTTGAGAAACGTAATAGATTGAGTTCTTTAAGTCTCAGTGCAAGTTAATTTCTCCAGGTTTCAAATGCTTTCATACATTTCTCTGTGGCATCTCCAGTCGTTCAACTTCTTTGAGATACACCTGTCTACATCTTAGTAATGTAATATCAAATCTTTTCTACCTGATTCTCTCCCATTTCATTAGGTAACAGTTACATTTGACCCTTTTATCACCCTACTACAAAGAGTCAGTTTGGGAGGAACTTTCCCTTTCTAGAGCTGCTGCTCTTCGTCTTGGTTTTAAACTAGTATTAGGAAGCATTGCAGGTAGCTTTTTTAGAAAAATAAACAAAAAAAATACACTAACTTGAAAGAAAAAAATAAAAAGGCCATCACCTTTCTTAACAGCCATTCCATCCTTCTTCTCATTTACAAGTTTTACCAGCAGTAAATTTGTATATATTTCCTGTGTGGTTGAATAGCCATAGGACACTCCAGCAATAACATCTCTATTCAATAGTGGTTTCTCTATGATAGCTGCATTTGCAGATTACTTACTCTGCAAGTTCTTAGAAATGTGGAATAGTACTGACTTTCAACCCCTTTTCATGCGTAAACAATTCTAGAGTTGTTCCATTTGTCCCCTCATGAATTTATGAAACAATTTCTGCCTAAGTTGAAGTTTTAGTTAAGTAATGAAGTTGTCATTAAGTTTCTCCAACTTTTGTGGTGGTAGTTTACAGCATAGAAGAAGAAATGAGGAATGTGTCTTCCTAGTAAAAGGAAGACATTTTAATGTCTCTCTTGAAAGACATGTGGGAGTAACTCACATGTTGGACACAGTACCTGGAATCAAACAGCTGGCAAAGCAGCAGTCATCACCAATCAACCAGAGTAGGTAAGGGGCTCCAGTGTAATGATAGTCCAGAAGTTTCATGGGAAGCCTGGGAAGAGCAAAATGTAGTTGCTGAAAACAAAAGGGAGATAAAGCACACTTTCTAAAAATGCTTAGCAAAGGTGACATAATTTTTCCTCCTGCTCAGAATGTCTCAAGGAATAAATGAATTGCTTGACAAAAAATGGAGTATACTCTCTTTGTATATAAATCCTTATCAGCTAACATGCTAATTTATCAAAGAATGAAACTGAGTTTATTTGTGTAGGAGTTACTTTCCGGTAAGTTGCATTGGCTTGAATTAATTACATTTATGTACCTTAATTCCTCATTAGTAGACTCCAGTATCACAGCATTGTGGTTCTCAAAGGGATTTTTAGTATGCATCAGCCTCATCCCCCAGCCCAGAGCAGGAGCAAACCTTCTTACATTACTTCCTGACAGGTGCTTGTCTTCTTGGTTCTTTCCTTTGTGTTGTGTAATGACACATCCTCTCTGGGCAGTCTCTTCCAAACTTCCAGTTTTAGTTACCCATTCTTCCTGGTGCAAGTGTACAGCCTCAGGAACAGCTGAGTAAGCACCAGTCACCCTCAAAAAAGAGATACTGTTCTTCATGCCCGTAGAACTTAGGGTAGGAATTTATGGACCTAGATATCCATTTTTCCTTTATTTTTCTTGAGATTTATGTCAGGCTACCTATGCAAATAGTTTTCTCTGAAATTTTGGATTAGGATTTTCCCATCTTCTGTACCTTCTCTGGTACTTTAAGCATTATTTTAAATGAACATCAGTAACCAGTTAACTGATTTATGGCTCTTGAGTACAAACTCTGCAAGCCTGCCAATTCAGAAATATTTATCCCTGAGAAGATATTGATGAGCAGCAAAACAGAATGTACTTCATCAAACAATCTTTTTTTTTCCCAAATAGGGAACAGAAGCATATATTGAACAATTTTCTTCTGCATTTAGTTATTTACGGTTTCATCAGCTCCATCTGAAAACTGATGCATTTTTGCATTTGTTGCTTGTATATTTTGCTAAGTTTGCCAGCCATACATTGTTTTTACTAAGATAACTTTAGCTTTCTTTATCATATTTTGCTGATTTTCATTTTTTATATTTCTTAACTGATTTCACTCTTTTGCTAAACCAGGAGGACTAATGCTGTTAGGTGTTTTTTGTCATCCAACAACTTTGTAAAAATACCATTAATTCATTTATGTTTAAATATCACATCTTGATTAAGTTTACCAATCTTATTCCTACTTTGAAGAAGAAAACACCCTTTTTGAAGCTCCAAACTTCAAAATGTGTGTTGCCAGCAGACGCTTCTCTCTGTTCAGTTCCACCAATGTCACCAGGCCCCAGGCAGCCAGCCATTTGTATTTATCCAGTCAAAACACTGCCCAAAATGGTAAAGTCGTGGAAGGTATTACACGTTTTTGTCTATGAGCATTGTTCATTGTTTTTAGAAACTCTTAATACTTGTGACCACCAATGTCCATCTCCTGAACTTACACTTTTCAGGGTGAGGAAACTCTCCATGAATTGCAGAGGTATGCCTATGGACAAACTTAGTCCGTTCACTGTTTTGCCATGGTTGTCTGTCACAAAGCTCCTGACCAGCATCTTCTACTGGGCTTATTTAGTGTACAAATTTACGTGCACCATAGAGCCAAGATCAGATTTATCAGTATTGTTAATAATAGGGCTCCACATCCTTATCACTTCTGTGCACTTGAATCAACCTAAGTAATAAGGTAGTAATGTAGTAAGGTAAGCCTAGGTAATAAGCAGACTTTTTAATAGTGCAGGCATACAAATTATGCCATCATAGTACAGTTACCAGTAATGCCAATTGTATCAAATTGGGGTTCATGGCTATGGTTAGACAACAAACAAGAATTGGAAAAAGTAGCAGTGGCATAGCATTAATTTCATCATTCCTTTTCTTTTTATTTGCTGGATAAATTTATTTGCAACACATGGAGGTTAAATTTATATTATATTTGCCTTCTTAGCACCCTGCCCTCAAACAACTAATGTAACAGTTTTCTGACTGCTCCAGCTCGTTCTCAGCTGAGAGGATTGGTTTACCAACCTGTGAGATAACCAAAACATGAGAAACATCAAGTTCCACAATGCCATTTTTAGAAACCCTTTGCACAGTATATTTGCACTTTAAACTTCCTCCCATCTAGGAACATTTGGGACGCCAAATTTTCTGTAGAAAGGACTTGTCATTTTCTGATAACCTGCATCAGCAACTAATCTTGTCATGCTGATGTACAGGGACGGTTAAGAGACTTGTTCTAAAGCATCGTGATTGTTAAATAGTTAATAATAATAAAAGCAAAAGCAAACAAGTGCTAAGAATTCAAATTTGTTTGGCTAGATAGTGTTAAGAACAAGGCTAATTTAAGCAGGCATGTTATATTCTTATATTACAACATGCAAACCATACCCTATGAAATAATTGTTTATCATATATATCTTAATATTATGAATAATTATGTATTCCAATAAATAATTTAATGAACCACATTTAATAAGCAGCATATTTTAATCTATATTCCAATTTTTATGTGAAAGACATTTCCCCACACATTAATTCTTTTATTTCAGATAGGTTTGCAAGACATACCTACAACAGCTTAACAGAGAAATAATCCACACAGTTAATAGAGTAAACCATTTTAGACTATTTTCATTACTACTGCTGTGATCGTCAGTTTGAAGATAAATGTCATGTACTTTCAAACAAACATAGTTAAGTGCCCATCATTGCATTTAAGAAAAAAAGTTGTGCAAATGAGGCAATGTGTTCTTACCACTTTATCTGAGATTTTTATGTTAATATATTGTTTGAAATTATGCACATTATAAAATATAAAATGCACACAATACAATTTGTAACACATATAAATAAACACCACATCTATTTGAAATCTGAAGGCCAATTTTGACTCTTAGATACTTAAACGATGATCTGTTTGAATCTGGTAGACCTTAGCTGTGACTTTGCCTTGCTGGGCAAGGCAGGTCATCTTTCATTACTGTCTTTGCCTCTAGATGATCAGTGCTATTATATTGGAGTTTAAACTATATCCTGAACTGGATGTTAAACTGGAAGGGCTTTGCATGGAAGGGAGCTTTCCTGCCTGAAGGTGTACATGCCGTGACTGCTCCAACAGGATATTTCCACTGCAGCTGTACATGCAATACAAACAAATGGGAACATAAACATATTTCAAAACACTTGTGCTGCAGAAGCAGGCATCATTTTTTTATTCTAGACGAGCTGACCTTCAAGGACTCATCCTTAACTCTGAATAGTTACATTTGAAGGTTTATTATTTGGTTAATTTGGGGACACAGTTCTAGACTGTAGACTGTATCTGTTTATGCAACTTGGTCCATTCAGTGAAATATATTCCCTTTTCCACAAAGGAAACCTCCCACAAAATCCCATCAGATTAAACAAACACATGTAAAATAATAGCTGAAGTACAGTGTCCAGCAGTACTATGTTGGACACTGGTAACAGTATGTGTCAGAGCTGTGAGATGAGATTTGGGTTGTTTCAGGACTATTCTGGATGTTTATGATTTTGACAATTTCCTGCTACTGACTACAGAATTTATACTCACATTAGGTGTACCTTGCAAATTCGGCACAACTTAAAAATCTTGCAGATTCCTTTTGGCTGCTAGGCACCTGATTCGGCTGCCACTGAATTTTCCCTGTGATTTTGGTGGGTCTATCTTTAGTTCTTGTCCCAACAGACCACTATTTTAAACCAAATGCCAAGTGTGAACTAATGACAAATTTTTAAGAGTGTTCTTTTCTTCTTCTTGGATGAAACATACTAAACATTTGTGTCATACTCTGTCTGATACCATTCTTTCCTTACTCTTTAAGCACACACCTCCTCTCCTCCAGGAAAGTATCAGCTTCTCATAAAAATGTGCGTGCCTGTGCAGAGGAATGAGTGCAGCTTTGGAGAATTAGGACCTAAAAGAACACAAGAGGAACCCTGCACTGTTGACTGGCAATTGGTCACCTGCCTTTGAGATGGTGGTTTGGGACCCCATCTGCTGTCGTGGGAATTGAAGTTGGTTGTTGCTTCTGGTGTCAGTGGCCTAACCATTGCACTGTCTTATAGGTGAAGGCTCTCCCTTTCTCATCCGTCTTAAAAAAGGAGTTGATTTCCACCTGTTTTTTTAAGGAACAGCATTCATTGCTTCCAGGTTGCAGCATCAAGGCACTGCTGGTTTCCATGACTTCAATCAGTCAGTCTGTCCTAGATTATTATTTTTACCAATGCCTTGTAAATGCCATGCATTTTTTGAAACATTATATCATGGGATGGAGAAGCCTCACAAGTGAAGAGGCACGGTGTTCACTCAAGCTAACAGTAGGATTTCTGGTACACTAAGCAGAGGAGGAGTCAGTGACAGATTAAAGGAGAGCCAAAACGCTGTTTTTCAAATCCTGTCATCTCTGGGTGACAATGAAGAGAAACCACAAACATCCAGTGGAGATGGCACCAAAGTGTGGTGGGCTTCCCCATCAGCCAAATGCCACAGGTTTTTCTCATTGAGGCAAATAAGCAAGACCATGCCTTAAACAAGGAGATTAGATGCAAAGGGGTCGTTAATACCAGTATACCCAGCCTATGAGAAATGTGGGTTAACTGGAAAACAGATACCACTGGGGAATCCATCATGTTGCATGATGTCAGTAGAAAATACACACATAATCCTGGGAATGTCAGCTCTCTTTATCTCTATACATCCTTGTGTCTTTCTTCCAAAGCAGCTCAGGGCTCAGCAGAGAAGCGAGGACTTTTTCTTTTATTTTGTGTTTTGATCATGAAGTTTATGTTTCATTAAAGTTTTAGAAATTCCAGGTGGAATAGAAGTGTGAGCATTTTTATCACCTCCTGTCAGACTGTCTCACTTTAGGAGAACTCTGCTACACGATATGGGCAAGTCCCTGGTTTCTGCCAATTAGTGTCTTTACTAGAACTACATTTTTATTTGTGTGGTTTTAGCTGTATTCACAGCTTGTAGTTTGCACCCACAGATAAATAATGTTATCTTGGTAACAGAGGTACAGTCAGTCCCAAGTGAATTGATTTGTCATCATCCAAAGCTATTATCAGCCAGGTAAAATTTATTCTTTGTAGAAATGAGGAAATAGAAATTGATTTTGAATAGTTATTCTTCGCATACGCAGGCTCTTTCACTACATATTTTGTTAATTCTGGTATGATTTTTCTGTGCTACATTTCTTTTTCTAAACTCTTCCTCTGATTTCATGCCTGACTTTTTTTAATGCTACTAAATGATTTACTGAAGCTCTATAAGTGATATTTCATTCGCCAGGGAGACTGAGCTGAGTGCTGTCCCCAAATTCGATACAATATTATGTTAGAATTAATATGGATATTGATGCAAAATTAATGCAAATAGACTCCACATCTAATCCCACACTCCCTCACTCAAGTTCACTGGCAGCAACAGCAAGTTACTTCTTTGATTTCAGTGCTGGATATACAATATTTATGAGAGGTTGCACTTTACAGCTCTACTTTGGTTATCGTTATTCCAGTGCACATTAAAACAGTTTTTGGAACTGAATTTGTTTTGCTGTTGTCAGACTCCACTTAGACAAACCTGAGTTTGTGCTTGGGCATATTTAGCTTGTGGCTTAACCCAGTAAAAGCTACACCAGCAGCTTCCTAAAGGTACAGAATGTAATCAGCATTTTGCAGGTTGTACCTGTACAGGACCATGCAGGACACTGCTCAGAGTCATGAGTGCCTATGGTGTGCATGGCAGTATTTGACCATTTAATGTCTCACTTCTGCTTTACATGTCTGCAAAGTCTGGCTAGAGTGCGCTGTTAGAATGTAATTGGTATAACTAACTATTATGAAAGATCAGGATAGAAGTCATCACCAGACTTCAAAGGTCTTAATAGATTGGTGGGCCAATGTGATGTGTGATAAAGACTGGTTTAAACTATTTTAATCCTCTTGTCCTGCTAGCTTCAGACTCATTGAAAATGTTGTTTTGATACTCTTTGGCATGTAGATCATGTATGACAGTTGAGACATAGGCTTAGGTTTAAAATGTAGCTATTAAAATAAATTGGGCATTGTACAACCATTTTCAAGCAATCAGGCTTTTATGAGTTGCTTTCTGAAACCTAACTGTCCCCAGATAGTTTTGTTTATATTTTCACTAAACGTGAAAGCTCATACGCGTGAAGTGTGCAATTCAATGACAATTTACTTTATGGGGAAAAATCAGTAGATATTCCTCTGTGATGTTTTGGTATGGGAGAGACAAATACCCATCAAGAAAACTTGCCTATTCCTGGTGGGTTTGATCTTTTTTCCCCTTGGACTTGGCATTGCATCTCTCCCATCAGTGCCAATGTACATGGCTGAATTCCAATAGCGAAGCCTCTTTCCCAGGTGTCATGCAGTCGCTTCTCCCAAAGCAATGGGCAGAGCAGAGGGAGGGGTGTTTTCTGCTCATCACCTCATGGATACTTTGTATTTGGAGAGCTATGGCTGTTTCCGCGAGCAGCACACAAGCAGACCTCCCTGGGTACACTAGCAGAGATGCTTTTCTGGCTTACAGCCTCTGCCTTTTGCTGCTCCAGCATTCCACCCTGTGGTCCATCATAGTGTCTGAACACTGTAGATCTGGGGAGGAAAATGCTCAGAAACATTTCAGCAAAGCAAAATAACATGCAGCAAGCTACTTGTCTCCACCAAATTGAGCATGGGTGTAATTATCCTTTTAACCAAGATGCTTTAAAATAGACCAGGAGTGACTGAGAGGCAGTGAGAGCAGCCCAGTGATAGACTTAAAGTTCAACAGAGGGGAAAAAAATCATACAAGGATTTCACAAGCAATGACACTTGGATGGTATTTGGGAAATCTTTTTCTTTCAAGACTATCTTGCGATTTACTATGGGAGTAGCACATCAAAGCTGCACTGACTTCAAAGCTTAGAACCACTTACAGCTTCCAGCTATTACTAAAACCTACCACTTCACCCTGCCAGCAGCTCATCTCAGCTGCCTCTTTAAGTTACACCCATCTACTTCCTGCCTTCTGATTTTGGGGAGGGGAAAAGAAATAGCCAGAAAAACGTGTAAATTAAATATAGCTGTTCACACTGAAGCAATGTCAAAGTCAGGGGAAAAAGGCAAATGAAGGCATTAAGACATTAAAGATTTAGTACAAACTCAACAGTGATTTACATATGCACACTCTCATTTGGCTGACTCTAATAAAGCTGTCTGCTTTAAGGAAGTTCCCTGAGAGAGTGTTACCCCAGGGTAACAGCCCCTGAATGAGGTGTGCAATCTGTGTGGGCTGTTATTGAGGTCCAGATATTACCTGTAGCTTGACACAACCAGCAGTGCCATGGCACTCCGGGATATCTTCACATATTCACATATATTCACACACAATGAAATTAGTTCCCATCCCTGTTCCATAGGGGCAGTCCACATCCACTGATCTGCAGAGACATCTGCTCATGTACCTCAAAACAGTGTGCCACTATGAGGCAATGATCACCATTTATTGCTCCAGTATTTTTGATTCTTTTGTATTAGCAGTAGAGATCTTGGAGGCAACATTTTTATATTGTATATTTTGGGAGTCCCTGAAACAGTTGTTGTAGCACAGGGCTGTGCTACTTTCTCCAAATTGATAGAAGAAGGCTAAAATGTACCAGAGTGGTAATTTATTGTGGTATTAATATTGTTCAACACTTTAAATTGGTACATTGTTATTTTCTGATTGGGAGATTTTTATACCTGGGTTTTTAAAATGGTACATTAATTTCTGAATACGATTTGTCTTGCAGATGACATATTAATAGGAAGTTAGGAATGACTGTGGTCTTTGTTTCGTATAAGAGTTTGTATATTTGGCACAGATCAATGACATACTCTAGAGCTAAATGCCATTAATCCACTTACAGACATTCACTGCAATAAAGAGAAATTACCATTGAAAGAGCCAATCATACATTAAGGGGAATTTCTCTGTTTCCTTGCACAGTCTTATATTTTGAAAATGCCTTTGCAAGTGTTTAAAGTTGATTTTATTTTTTCCTTCATTTCTTCCCTTTACAAGGAAGGATTTTGGCAGCAGTGGGAATGCTGGTGGCTTATCCCAGGTGAGCTGGGACAGCAGAGATGGCTCCGCGTGGTGCCAACCTGCTGTTTGTGGCCACAGTGTCCCATCAGGGGGGTTGTCTTATCCTCACCCACACACACAAATTATGTGCTTCTGCATTAGACATGTGGCAGATCTCAGTACAGAAGTGGGAAGGCAGACAATAGGCTGTTTTGCCTGGATGGTGGTTGCCACTGGATGTAAATAATTGAATTATTGTGTACCACAGTCAGTTGACAAAAAGAGTATTCTAAAAAGCTGACGTATGTAAAAAGTGTACAGGGACATAATGTTGAATCTGTAATATATATATATATGGCTAGTGTATGTTCTCTATGAAGAACATGGCTCTGCTTTAAACTTGTAGAGGGGTTGATGGGAGCTTCCTGGCTGGCTGATGATGCAATCAAAAAGTAAGGTTATTTGTAATAATTACAGACACTCCATCAATACATTTATATATTTTGCTGTGTGATAGGTTTTTTTCTCTTCTTAATAAATGCATTTCTCTCAAATAAACTGTGCAGTCCAGTAACAGCACAGTCATTTGAAGTTCATTGAAAATATAGGACATCATGTCTTCTGTCTTTATGTTAAACTTGGTATATTAAGTTTCTCGCACAGCTTGCAGCATGGAGGTGTGATATACAGCTGTGGCAAGGCAGGCTAACCACATACAAATTCATAAAGTACTGCTGGATTAGCAGGAACCAACAAGGGTGTGCAAAAAGGCATGATTTCTGTAACTTTTCATTTATGACTTAATTAAAATAACAAGTTTGGATTTTGTTGTCTGTAAATAACAATGCACAAATCATCTGCAGAAGCTATTGTTTCATATGCTTACTTTCACAGCATAAAGGTTCTATCAGTTAGCTGCAGTGCATACACAAGCAGAGCTTGTGGACTTGAAGTTACAGATCAAACATGTAAGGATACAACAAATTATTTTGGATTAGTGCAGAAAATTCAGGAAAGCATAGTGAATTCCTTAACTCACAGGTTTTTGTCTAAATTTCCCATTATTTTTCTTTATATATTCTTTGTCTTTTTAATGTTTTGTTCCCTTCATGTTCAAAGATGGCAAGATTATGGAAGCAATAGGCACTGCAGCCTACATTTAAATTTAGTTGTGATATGGCAGTGTGGAAAATGTTCCCCTGATGTCAGGCTGGCTTGATCCTCTGTCTACATTATTAAACCTCTTGAAACAGCTCCATTATAGTGTTCACCTTGCTTGACTTCAAAGAGCAGTGAAGCTACGTAGAGCGAGTGAGCCACAACTCTGCAGAGCGAGTTACCTGTGGTTACTTAGAAATGCTAATGCATTCTCTGCTGTGTTTATGAAGTTATCTGTTTGCTGTTCTGCAATTCTAGAGTCAAAATAATAAAATGACGGAGATAAATACAGAATCTAAAGATATTCTGTGATTTGAAGTAATTGCCATTCACCTTTTGAAACCTTTTCCACGCCCATCTCCATTCCCCCCCCCCCCCCCCGAAAAAAACCCGAACAATTAATTAAATAGGTTATTTTGGGGGAAAGCAAAGTTGGCACTATTACTGAGGAACCTCTTGAGTGTGGTCTCACAGAGTCACTCAAGAAAAGGATGTGGATGAATGCCTGACTTATCACTGGGATAGTTTATTGGGAACTAATCTGTTCAAAATGTTTGGACTAAACTAAAACCTGGCTTGCTCATCTAATGAAAAAAGTCAAAACAGAGAAGAAAGTGCCATGGTTTGTGTTAGGTGACACTATGCCCTGCTTGTCTAATTTGATTACACAGAGCCACTGAAGCCCCAGGCAAAGCTGATTTTAGCTATAATCAGCTTCTTAACCTTTTGAGAACTAACATAAACACTACCTACTAGTGGTTAATTATGTTGCTCTACTACATACAACAAAGTACAAAGGTAAAAGTGGAGAACTGCAGTAACACATGTTGTGACAAGATCACTCCAGGGGATTACAGCCCTCCATGTTTTATCTGTGCTCACTGATTTCTTTCTTAAAAATTAAAAATGGTCTGTGAGCAGGGAGCATCAGTTTATCAATTGCAGGCAGTATTGCCTGGTTGTGCTACTGCCTCATCTCAAATTCCTCTTACATACTGAAGGGATGACCTACTGTGGGTTGGACTGCTATAGTGGTGGATCTGCTATTTTTTAATTGTTTAGGATTATCTTTGTTCTAATTGCTTATTTGTATTTAAGCATGTATGCTCCCTTCCTCTGTGATGAGCATCTTCCAGAAAGTTTTGTAATCTCTTCTGGCAGAAACACCATGTCCATATGAGACACCTGTCACTAGGTAAGATAAATAGGATATATTTTAGTTTCAGATTTTGCATATACATATATAGGCAAGAAGTAAAAATCTGCGGCACAAAAACTGGGCCTTTGCAGGATCCGTATATCCTAGCTTCCTGTGTCTTTTGGTTCATACACTTCCTCTAGTTTGACAGAAAATTTGCATTTCCATGACCTTCAAACCTTTAGGAGATTTCCAAGCCAATGAGTTTTCAGTGTATTTTAATTTTTTCTGACCTGTGCTGATCCCTGGTGTTTATATAAGGAAGTCTTGATCTACTCATCTTACACACTTGCTTCTCTTATATTCTTGCTACTTGGAGGTAGCATGTTGCCTCTGGGTTTTCCACTCTGTAGAAAGTATGTCTGTTTTACTCTTTCTGTCCTACTGTTGTTGTCAGCAATGCATCATTCATCTCCAAAAGTTAGCTCAGAGTAGCACCCCTAATGACTTACCATTATGAGCAGCATTAGCACGGGTGTTGCAGGGCAGCCTTAGGCTACTGGTGTACTCAGCTCTGTGTCAATGGGGGTGTTGTGGTAACCCAAAAGGTTATTGTATTCCATAATTATCCGTCCGCAAAATTGTTACTGCCTCTCTGTGACCCTGCCGCCGGGGATGGAGGGGGCTGGGGTGGGGAAGGGTGTGGTTTCTGCCACTTGTAAAGTCTGCTCGGGCAGGCCTAGCATGCTCTTTCGCAGCGTGGTTTTTGCCTCACTGGCTTCTTGGTCTTGGCTTAGGCAGAGGCTTTTCCTTTTTGGCTTCTCTTTTTGGGGTTTGGTTTTTTCCCTCGCCTCAGAGAGACTTCAGGTAGCAGTTTTGAGCTGCCTGGAGGCGAGTTGCATAGGTGCCTGCTCGCTGCTGCCGCACGGAGTAGGGGCGGCCCCGCTCCAGCTCGCCATCGGCAGCCAGCCGAGGAGAGGAGGCTACGGAGTCACCCCAGCCCAGACACATAGCCTTGCCTGCTCCTGTTGTCTCCTGCCGAGAGAAAGGCGGTGTCCCTCCGCAGGTTCTGGCCCTGACCGAGTTTCCAGCCACCATCGGAGCACGCCAGCTGCCTTTCTCAGCAGAGCTTGGCTACTGCAGAGATAAGCAGGGTGGTGAGGGAAGACTGACACCAGTTTTCCGTTTGTCCTTCAAACCATGCACTCAAGGACTTCCCATCATTTTTGGGTCTCTCTTTGTTCTGGGAGGGAGCCTACGAGGTTTAGCAGTTTTGTATCTGGTGATAATTTGCTATTATTTTTTGATCGTTGCTGTTCTCCTTGTTAGTAAACTGTTATCTTTTTTGTGTACATCTGCTCATATTCATAACTTATTTGTGGAAAGCGACTGGTTGAACCTCTAAAGGGAGGCACCTCATTCCAGAGTGCTGTCCTTCAAATTGTCTTAAACTAAGACAGGGGGCATTATGAAGCTGGACCACCAGGTCTCAGGGCCTTCAATGCCTTCAGCCCACCTGCTTCCCATGAAAATTGTAGCGAAGCCCTGTGGTAGCAGATAGATTAGCAGGGATACAGTTACACCAGGGAGATAGATTGGCCTTCACTTAATTCAAATATTTATTTTATTAACTAGGAATAATAATGACTGGAGTTAATGAAGTAATAATACGAAAAAACCTCACTACTGACACAACTACAATAAATAATAACACAACACTTGCACACATAAAAATCTCAGTGAGTGTATATATACAAGGACATGCACAAGTTATTTACAAGGTCAGAGTTGGTTTCCTTTTCATGCAGGCAACAACTGTAAGGTTTACCTTACACATACTTATCCATGGCAAAAGTACAGTCTGTTGAGCAGAAATTGGGCCAACTACTAGCTTCTGAGCATCAGAGAGGTGGCAGGTTCTTTTGGCTGACTCTCTACAGGGATGTGAGTGGACTCCTGAGTTCTGGAGAGGAATGAGGAATCTCTTGAAATTTGCTGAATGACTTGGTGATATGATCTTCATCTTGGGCCCCATGATTTTCTACAGGAAAGGGGTATGAGTAAAGAAACTGAGGCTGACTGTGACCCCTTTGGGTTTCTTGCAAACTTTTTGGCATTTCAGTATCTGACTGTACAGGTTGTCTTGTGTTCTGATGGCTCTTCACAGCCTAGCAGCTGTGTGCACTGCTGGGTAACTTCTGGCTGTGCCCTGCATTTCCCTGTGGGAGACATGTTTTTCTGCAAGCACAAAGATAACCTCATCTCTTGGTTGCAAATAGATTTTTCTGAGGTTTCACATGGACTGTGTTTTGCCTCTACAGCCACCAAGTAACACTTTCTCTGACCTACTCGAACCATCCCGAACTCCTGCTTTTGATTCATAGAAGGAAAAAGAATAATTTCAAGTATTTATTGTGTAGATCACTGTGGCATTTTTTGCATTTCCTGAACTGATAGAAAATTCAATCTCTAGCCAGACTGGACAGGGTTATTCTGCAGCAGTGGTCTTTTTTTTTTTACCTCTCCTCCACAAAAAAGTAGTGGGATCACATTGTTTTCTGGTCCAGCTGACAAGTGTGAGAGGAAAAGAGGCATGCCTGCAAAACCTGTCAGTCTCCACATTTACAACTAGATGTTCTCAGGCCTCCTTATTTCCTCAATACATTCCAGTTACAAGGAAGCCTTGTGCCAGTTTTCTGCCATGCGAGTACCTGCTTTGCTCCAGAATTATTGTCTGGGGACTGTTGAAGTTCAACTAATTGCTGTGTATAGTAACAGGCAATGAACAGCAGTGATGCAACAGAGCAGTGTCTTTGCCCTCCAGAAGGAAACTTTGGTACCCCTTGCACAGTAGTTAATTTCTGGAGTATATGGCACAAGCACTGGAGTTTGGCTGTGTCTTAATGAGTTGGGTAACTCTGTGGTTGCTCACAAAGGAAATGAGAAAACTCTGTTTCGGAATATATTCAGAAGCAAGGGAAAACAGTGCCGCACCATTACTTCTCATGTCTTGAGGCTGGCAGCAGCTGTTTCCCGATCCCTCTTTGAGGATCAGCCTTTCTTTCCATCAGCCACCACAAGGTGTGAAAGCACTGCTGCTCCTGACTGCTGAAATGGTCCATGTGCCTCACAGTACTGGGATAACAGCAATAGAGAATTTTGATCCCAACCTAGCAGAAGTGGGACCCTGAAGAACAGGAGTGAGGCTTGTGCAGGGTTGAATTTTATCACGGGCTGCGCAGAGAGAATCACAGGAGTCAAGCAGTATTTGCTTTTGCCCCCTGGAGAATAAATTTCCTTGGAGTGGCAGATACAGGATAAGTCAAAGATGATGCATGGCTGCAGAAAAGACAAACCTTTTACAGACATATCTAAAGAAGCTTATAGCTTACAAAACTATTGGTGATGCTTCAGCCCAGAGCTCTTTGATGGGCAGCATGGCCCATGGAAAAAGAGAACTAGAAAACCTGAAAAGGAAAGCAGCAAAAGTACTAAGCCTAGAAAATGTGGCCTTAAGAAAGGGTGAAAAGAAGAAAAAAGTTTAATTTAAAAAAAGAGGACTGAGAGAAAAAAACATGGTGGAAATCATTGGGTTTGTGAGTGTTTCAAAGAGGAAAGCAATAGTCTGTTCTCTGCAGACCTGATAAATAGTAGAAAAAGGAATAAAAGTAAATCACACCAGGAAAAGCTTTAATTAGACACTAAGGAAAACTTTCTAATGGTGTATCTGGGGTTACTGCCTTCAGGTGCTCCATGGAGGAGGTGGTTAAGAGGAAGTGGTTAAGAACACGGCAGACAGATGTTTGCCAAAAGGGATGTAGGGGCATTGGGTCCTGCTGTGAGCCATGCAGCATCTCTGTCACACCTGCTTGTTCCTGGCTGTATGAATGGGCAGAGAAAAAGAAAGCTAAGTGACTGAAAATCCAAATGACACAGATTGTCAGGTTCATAGTTTTTAAGCTGTTTTCATAATTTTGAACACATTCTTGCTGTCTTTTTTAAAGATAAAATAAACACTATACAATACAATCATGGAAAGTTGTTTAAGCAGTGTATAATAGAAATATTTTTTTATTATTGAAAATTTTTAGGTTTGCTTTCTGGCAGGTGTGTTGGGTGACATTATCTATTATGTTTGTCCAGATGCAGAGAACTGACAGTTATTGGTAACAGTGTCCTCTCCAGTCTGACATACAATAGCAAAAGAAAGTCTGTTAGGAGATGTTAACCAGGAAGATCCTATCCCTTGTCATTGTTTTGATGTCCAGAGTGTCCCCAGTCAGGGAGCGAAACAAATATATCTCATTGCTGAGGTGGTCTGTCACTTCCAGGGAATAAAAAATAAGCCTTAGTAAAGTGTTTATGAACAGTACCTTTATGAATTTGTTGAATACATCTATACAACAAACAGCTTGAAATCTGGATGTCTTTGTGAATATGCTAACAAGAAAATTAAAATAAAAAAGGGATGCATGTAGTTTGTAATAAGTAAACAAACTGTTTGTACACCATAGTAAAACACAGAAGAGTAAAAATTGAAGTCTGCTTCTTCATGTTAACTCCAGAACATCTTAATGCAAGTGGTTTGCACTAAGTGAAATTAGTGAAATAAGTTGTGCTGCTCGGTTTGTTGCTGACCTTACAGCTTGTAAATAATTCTTTGCTGAGAACACTACTACCTTTAACAGGCATTGTGTGGGCTGTGGCCAGCTTCATTTCCACTCTGTTCCAAGGAAAGAAAGGAGCAAAGTGCTCTTGCATTTGCAGCACATTCCATGGAATGGATTGGAATAATGATATTGCTAGGGGGAAAAATGCATAAACCAGATAAAAACAGTACCTTGGGAATCTTTTAATTTTTTTTTTCCTTCCATGATGTTAAATCACTGAACTCCTGGAATTTTGGACAGTGGGGATGCTTTAGTAAATGTGCAGTGAGAAAATTGCCAGATTGAAGATTTCTTTATTCTTACTGTCCAAAATCAGCAGCCATGCTTGAAAATAGTAGTTCTTAACAGAACATGGACTCTCAGTATGTGACTTTTAGCTGCAGGGGGCAGAGCATATGCTTTTAGTGCCAAAAAGCTGTCTTGGTTTGGGGTTTTTTATTGTGTTTGTGTCAAACTTTTTAAAGTTACGCTTTTATGTTTTAAGCTCTTTCCATGTTTCAGTCTTCAAGGCTTGCCATGAAAGACATAAATAGCTGCAAACAAATCCTGAAAGCCTGCAGATAATTTAAGAATATCTGAATCTATAATTTATTATTTGTACTGTATATAGACTAAGGAGATACTCAGTACACAGTGATGTGTTAATTCACTTGGAGAGAGGGTCATTTTCTTTCTTTTGCAAGATTAAATGAGAGAAGGCATTTTGGCCCTACAGGGTTTGTGTGTGGTTGCTTTGTTAATTCTGAATATGCATCCTTCACTCAGCTATGTGGAATTTAATGAATCAGCCCAGCAACTTTTTGAGTACACAGAGTTTATGTCAATGTTGGTATAACTGGGATATGAAGATCCTGAGTGCTTTTTTAGGAGATGTCTAGCATCTTCTTAATTTTGACCATCAGTTTCTGCGCTAAGAGACTGGTGCAGGCAGCCCTCTCTTCTCCTTTTCTGAAGCTTCACTGAAATCACACAGTTACAGAGATCACAGTGTACCTTGCTAGCTTTTTGGGGTGTCCTGAGTAATTTGCTTTGGTAGCAGAGTATAAGCTTTGCATGCAGTGACTCAAGCAAGAACAATAGCAGTTATGTTACTTTGAGTGTCATTCTTGCTCAGGGGCAGATGTCAGTCTTTTACATAGAAGCAGGCACTTAAAGGGACTTTAATAAGCCTGAGGTAACAAAACAAACCAATTTAAGAGGTTTAACACCCTGATTTGAAGGCTGATTGCATGCAGTTTGCCTTGCTGCAGGAGACCCTGTGCACAGTCTCTACTCTGGTGTGGAGGTACAGAAAAATGTAGAACAAGTCACAGACTTTCTATTTAGATGTCTTTTCATCCTAAGTTCAGTCAGAAGAGGTTTAAAACCCATTTGTCACAGCCAAAGGGAGGAGTTGGCATTATAGCTTCTGGTGGGAAGAGAAGTCAGTCCACCAAAGATGTCACTAATTTTTTGGAAGTAGCCCTTGCCATGGCTTGGCAGAGCCTTTGTTCAAATCTCTGCTTGCCAATTCCAGATACATTACTTTTTCTGTATGTTGTATTTCATTGTCTCTTGATCTACTTCAATTTCATTATCATGGTTGATGGTATTAAGTATAGATGGCAGTAAATGTTGTTGCATAGATGGTAGGGACATCTCAGGTCATCAGCAAGTCGTCGTACCAGAAGTGAAGAAGTCATTAGTGTGTAGTATTGCAAATACTAAGTTCTAACTACTGTATCCTTATTTATAGTTTTGTAGTGATTTGTTGGTGGTCTGTATTTTATTTACTGATCAATTTCTGTCTTGCAGTTTGCGAAACAGGTTTTTTTGCCCATCAAGTGACGTGGAAAAGAAACTTGAAAGTTTTTCAGCTGTCATCAGCAAGAAACAAGAACCCTCAAATTATTTTTTAAATCACATAATTTTTAAGTCATCCTCATTATTTGTGAATTTTCAGAAGCTGGTGGCAAAAATGCATCAGCCATCTGGAGACAGATACTGAGCTCAGACTGCATGTTCAGGGGTCAGTGTGCAGGCCTTCTCCTCACCCAGGTCTGCCATAGTTGTCCTGAACTTGGATGGGAAACAAGGAGAGAGACACCACCATGTATGTCTACATTATGAAATGAGGGCCATCTGCTTCAATGGGTAATACTGGATAATAGACTGTTTCATGCAAATAGTAATTCACTAGCAATTAGTCTAACAGCTAGACACTGAAGGCAAATCTTACAAAAAAACATTCTAAATTTGTCTCCTTGTTGTGATAGACAAGATGAATATGCAAATAAATGAATTATATGAACATTTTGTACTCTGTCCCGTGCATTACTTAGAATTAATAAATAGGGTCTTGGAGTACGGCTCGTGAGAGGCAGAGCTTTTCACGTCTGTCTCCAGCACCCAACCCACAGCAGAGCCAGAACTGCTGCTGTTTGGTATTGGCAAAATAATACAGAAAATATGAAAGTAATATGTTGTAATAGGCAAGGCCTGGCTTCACAGTTCATAATCGTGGCTCTAAAATGTATGTGGAGACAGACTTTGTGAAGACTTTGAGGCTGTTTTACTGCCTGTGCCTCAGCCCATCCTTTTGCTGACTACCTCCCCTCTACCAAAGGCTTCAGAGGGATGTGCACGTTCCTGCAAGATGACAACCTTAAGCTGCAAAAAACCAGCATTTGTATTAATGTGATGGATATGTTCATTTCTGCAAATTCTACCTCGGGGATGGTTGCTCAGCAGAGAGGCAGGACAAGCAGTAGAGAGCAGCAGCACTTAAAATTCCTGCAGCTGAGTCTGCAGGAAGCTTGTGTGCTGGAGCCCTGAAATATGCTCCCCAGCCTGGAGCAGTTTTCAGACCATGTGTAGACATATTGACAGGGTACATAAAAAAAGCCTGTACTGAGACTGCCTGTTCTGCATGTGTTTGGAGAACAAGGTATTTCAATTTTGAGGATTATAAATTGGTGTTTGTTTACAGTGAAGATACAGTAGAATACCATTTGCAGTGTTACCAATCCTTTTGAATTTCTTTTTGTAGTTTGGCTTATAACTGTCCCCTTTTTCCTTTTTTAGTTTATTGGTCTTGGGGCTTGTTTTTTTTTTGTTGTTGTTGGTTTGGTTTTTTACATAAAGGTGGTTGAAGACTCAAAGTGTAACAGTCTCTAGACCAGGCTGTGCCAATACAGAACTTCTCTACCATACAGTTCCTCTCTACAGAAGAAATCTCTGCCTGGTTTGGGAAATTGTCTGTCCTTTGCCTGAAACATTCCATATGTAGAGACAGTTTTGTTTCTTAGTCCTTTGTAACATCTCAAGGTACAGATAAAGCACTGCCTGCTCTAAGGGGTTTGACAGCAATTATGGAGCACTTTATGTCCCTCAGTGAGAGAAGAGGGACAGCAGAGCTAAGGTTGTCTTTCCTCTTCCCACATGCAGCTTCTTAGTAATGCTAGTTTGCTTTTCCTGTTTAAATATTTTAGAGTGGGCAATCAATAATAACAGACATCAAAGCTTAACGGGACTGCAGAGCCAGAGACACGGGGTCAGTTCTCAAAGGCTTTTCCAAAAGGTTGTAGAGTGGTTGGCGGCACAGGGCTTTTGGGCATCACACCTCACTGGAAAGCTTCAGCCTGTGGGATGCATGGAGGTAGTGTTAACCCAGCTCCATTCATGCAGTGACTTTGTAAGAGGATTTAGGTCCTGGAGCTGTACCTTGGTGTTGGATATTGTGTTGAATGCTGTACAGGAACCACATCTCTTTTGCTTTATTGTGTAGTGCAAGTGTGTCAGCATGCCTCATCCCTTAGTTATTTTTCCTTCAAGTAATTTTTCCCACTGGACACAGGAACTAGGTTGGGTTGTAGAGTTGGTGAGTTCATCATATAACTGATATCAGCAGGAAGAGGATTATGATTTTAAGGAAAAAAAATTCACATCGTCTGTCAAAGGGGATGTATCTTAAATTGCTGTAATACTGAATCATGGAAATGCAAACTGTAGAAGCGACTGCTCCTGGTCGACCTTAGCAAGCACCTTTTCACCATAAGAAAGTGCATACCAAAGATCATCTGCAGCCATAAATACCTGTGTGAGAAAGCTTCAATTAAGCAGCCCAGAGCACTGGGCCACGGAGGCTGTGTGGGATCTGCGAGAGTGTCTGAGAAAAAGGAGCAAGAAACATCTGCTCTGCCATTTCTTTGTGTGATTGGTTAGTCTCCTACTTACTGGCTGCATAGCTTTGATTCTACAATCTATAAACAAGAATCCAATAAATACTCGAGTGTGCTTAATAAAGTGATTCTGTCAACTTAGAACAGGGACCGTGTTTTTTCCAATCGCTACACAAACCTGGAAGGGGCCTCAGGTGGTGTATCCCTCTCCCAGGCACCAGAATGATGAAGCTGTAGCTCTGCTGTCAGGTGCTTGTTTGTACACAGGCATGTACACAGGCGCTGTCTGTATGAGTGTGGAGCAGTGGAGATTTACAGGTGGTGCAGCAGGTTCCATATGCTGGTACGGTCTTCTCGGAACAAAAGTCTTAAAGACCTATCTCTGGTATCTCTTTGCAATAGTCTATTTCACTTCCATTTTCCAAATATTCCTATGTAGTTTCCCCAGCCCTGAGGCAAAAGGAGGCCTCGCGCTAGCCCAGAGCTCATGAGAGCCAGCAACCACGTGTCACCCACAGCAAACAAACATTTGAATAGCCTAAGACGGTCATCAGTACTAGTCCTTTCTGAGAAAACCTCATTCTTTGGAGGTACTTCATCATAGCTTTCAGGATCTAGGTGGAAATCAGGTTGTCTGAAGTTATCCCCCTAATTCCTCAATGCTTGGAAGGAGGAACCACATTAGGAAGATGGCTTTAGCAAAATCCTGGCCATCTGCTGTGGAAAAATCAGCCAAAGTTTAATGGATAGTGATAAAAAAAAGTGAGGTCAAATTTGTGTTGGTGCTGGTAGCAGAAACCCACAAGATGTGAGGATTTAGAACGGAAAATGCTGCAAAAATACATCTGGCACTGCTCATATTGGTGTTATAGGTGTGATATAGTGGAACCGAAACATCAAAAGTGATAGAAAGTATAACTGAAGATGTGTTACCTGGGACAGACCTTAATATTTATAAACAAGAAACTGAGTAAGGGTTTACTACTATGATCATTTACAGCAAACAAGTAAAGCATGCAATACCCTTTGAAACTGTAAAATAGAAAAAAAGTTAAAATCTATAATTTTAATCAAAAGTTTGTTTCAGTCATTGAAATTCTGTTATTGCTGCTTACAAACATTAAAGTCAATCAAAACATCAGTAGCCTGCAAGATCAATATTTTTAATATGTTTGCATTGCAGTGCTGCAGATTTTTGGCTAATGGATCTCACCCATATTGATTTCCATGGGAAATGTTAGTCTGATACTGAAATAATTAAAAAAGAAAAAAAACCCAGGGATTATTGGTTTGGAATTTTGAAGGAGATAGAAGTATGAAAATTGGTTATTGACTGAATTGCTTGGGGTGAATGAACCTTCAGCACTTGCAATAAACTTGTAGCACAGAGTCATTACTGAACACTGTGTTAGTCCCTTAAACCTAAAATCAGTCAATATCCTATTATAACAATGCAAATTGTGGTGAAATAGCATAGTGAGTCATTTCCAAAGCAGCAGGTTATTCATGAGCATCTACATACATATATGGATGGCTGTATTAAACCACCTCTGGGATATGCACAACAGCTGATTCTCAAGCTATTTTTAAATATATTGAGTTTATGTTGATATTAATGCAAAAGAGTTGATATGATGTAATTTTTTAAAATTAATTTAATGACTTTATGGCTAAAAAAAGGAATAAAAATACAGTAAGATATCATAAACCTATGTATGTACTTGTATAAACAGTTATATTCAATATTGCCCCAGTTCTGGACAAATGCAGGGGATTTTTTTTTCTATTTATTCTGTATTTTGGAGGAGATGTGTGAAAATTTCAAGCAGTGATTACCCTGAACCTGCAGAGGTGTCCTGGACCCAGACCATCCTAACCCATGCCCCACCCCTGTTCTGTCTGGCTTCTGCTCTCTTTATTCATCCTCTTATTCCGTAAGTATTATGATTTTGCTTACCTACCACAATTCTTCTCTTTTTAAGAGAGGATTCTGCATGCACAGGGCCATCATGCCTCTCTGTGTTACCTAGTGAAATAATGAGTTACCCGTTCCAGAACGGACTTTGCATTCCCAAACAGGGACTGAATGAGTTTACCACAGTTAGAGCAAAGCTGGAATAGAAATTTTTATTCACAGTTAAATGAAAACCATCTAAGTGAAGAGTTGCCTTTTGGTTGCTGCTTTAAAAATGCCTTGAGCCTTTGTGTTGCTCTGCACTGGGGACCAGCAGCTACAAATGGCTACTGCAATATGCAGGCTGTTGAGTGAAATATATTTTCACCTGAGCTGTATAAATATTTTTAAAGTGTATACTAACACACGATGATAATTCAGTGCCTGTGATAGTACAGGAAAGAGAAATTGTGTTCATGTTTTATTATTATTTATTTTTAAAGATCTGTGGACGTTTTCTGATTTATTTATTCTAATTTGTTTCTTTGCCCATACCTGGCCAGAAACAAAGTGGACTAAATTTCACTGGTCTGCTTGGATCAAAATGTTAGAAAATATGCAGTGTGTCAAGCTCAGCAGAAATCTGATAGAGGCAGGATCAGTAACTGGTGCTTCACTTTAGCTACAGAAGTCAGACGAGGCAGGTTACTGTATCCTGCTGGAGTCTTGCTGGACCAACACCTTTTGGGAATAACTACTAATGAAGTCTAAAATCTCTCAGTAAACTTATTAATAGGGTCTTGTCGTTGACAAGGTACCTCTGTAGTTACTCTTCAAGTCATGTAGTTTCTGGGTAATTAACATCCTCTGAATTGCTCAAGCCACTCACTTAGGACAGAGAGATGTTGGTAGCAGCCCAGCCCCTCAACTGGTGTCAGCCAGCTGCAAGCAGAAGTGATCATGCAGCAACCTGCCTGTCCCTGCATTGCATGGGACCCTGCACCACTGTGTAGGATCAGGTTTGGGCTGATTTTGGAGCAACCTCCTTATTTTACCTTGACTGGGATGGATTTTCCTTTTCTGGTCTTTTCAAAAGTTTTTGTCGTTTTTTAAGTAAATACTAAAATTACATTTCAGAATAAAGCTTTCCATATTTACCAGTTCTGCAGCCCAGAAGGCCTGATGTGCATCTTTATTCCGTAATTTTTAAAAGACACTGTAGAAGGATGAGGAGTGTTTCCTAAGAACTAAGAATGAACAGAAGATAAAATCCTCATTTGTAAAAATCACTCTTCCTTGTAGCTTTAAACTTGTTAAAGTAATTAGTAAAAAATAATAGTTTACCTTTCTTACATATCAGAAGCAGAGACTGAGTATGTGCAGGCAGAGGTAGTGAAAAAGGTAAGCACAGCTTCTGGTACTTAAAATTCCATGTTTTCTTAATAAGGAAAATAAAAGTATTTTGAAAGCAAGTAAATATAATAGTATGTTTCCCCCCTTGTTTTTGTGAATATTCCAACCCTTTCCAGTTCAGAACAGAGAAAAGTACAAAGTTTGAGCTTTTGCACGTTGCCTTAATAGAGCAAACTAAACCAAGAAATCCAACAGAAATGCAAAATTTTTCTAAAACCTGTTTTAAAAAGTGCAGTTTTTATAAACTGTAGAACTTGTATTTTAAAAAAGTAAACAAAAATTACTTACATAGTACCACGGGCAAAGTTTAGAAGAGCCTGAACAAAGCAGAACAAAGTATTCTTGGTAGTTAAAAGTCACCTTTGTAAATTAAGTGGGAAGGAAGTGCATCAAAGGTCCTTTGGCAGGATCACAAGTGAGTTTGGAAACCAGAGGTGACTTGATGTGACTTGTAGCACAACCCTAAAAGCACAGAGACTAAGAACTTTTTCCCATATTCAGTGTCAGCATGCATGCACTGTTTTCCTGTCTGCTCCTGCTGGTCCCATTGGAGTGGTAATTCCAACAGGACAGAGGTGACCCTGCAAGGCTGTAAAGATGTTTGCCATGGAAAACAATGTTGGGTGCTGACTCTGGCAGCCAGTACAAATTCATTGTTCCTGTGGTAGTGAAATAGCTACAGTTATTTTCATAATCTCCCTCTGTGAAATGAAAGTAAGGTGTTTTTTGTAATAATTGTTGGGTTTTTTCAATGCTGTAGTTCCAAAACTCAGTAAATACTTTACAAAATGATCACACAGTTTTCCAGAGCAAGGAACCTGAATAGCTACACCGGGAGAGTTACCTGTTTTGTTGGAAATGTTCATAAGAAAGGCAGGGACTAAGCACCAGAGCTGGGAGTTTGCAGACTGGGGTTTCACACCCCAGAAAAGCTTATCAGGATCAGCTGTGACTCAAACAGTCCCAGACAAACAGACACAATTTATGGCTGTGTCCCTTGGTTTCTCCAGACACCAGTATTGTACACTCTTTGCTGAGCCTCCATATGAGGTGGTCCAGGAGATCATGTTGGTCAAGTTTCTGTGCCTGTGGATTTTTCTACATCTGAGTCAGAGGCATTAAGCACTTTAACATCACTTTGTCTTCTTCTGATTGAGAATAAAGAGGCCAAAATGGGAAAGCAGTTCACCTTAGAAAGGCAGTTATGAACTGGGTTTAAACACAGTAAGCTGTTAAGGTAGTGATGGGGAAAACATAGCCTTGCATCCTGGACTGTTGAGGTAGCCTGGCCACAGAACCCTAAGCACAGGTTTCCACTCACTAAACTGAGAATATAACCCCTAAATGGAGTAAATTATCAGGCCTTTAGCTGTGTAACTTGCCTTGACATTAGTGGGCATTGTGGGGCTAACACTTTCAGCAATGTTGTATAGATTTAGGAGATACTCTCTTGAAAATGTTAAAAACATCGCATTTTTTTGCCTTTGTTGCTGAATTCTGTGACTGTATGCAGAACTGGTCATAATAGAGGAGATCAATTTGATAACCTTGTGGTTCATTTAAAAATGATAATACAGTCTACAATGACTTCAGAAACACAAGCTAAATTTAAAAAAAATATGTAGAAGCCCTAAAACTTTCTTTTTTCACAGACCAGCAAAGCTCAGTTCTTTTTTTCCCAGAGTAGAAGCATGTTCCTCAGCATGATTTGAAATACATCTTAAATTTGTAATCTGTATATGCTACATCTGCTACCTCACCCTACGCAAGTGCACTGCCTACATGCACAGAAATACTGAACTGGCATGTCACAGCATGAAAGGCTGTGGTTCGTGTTTGCAGTGTCTGTATTGTTCATTGTGTTACAAAGGTTCATCTGTTTACATAGATTATTCTTGGAAGGTGATATATGTACCTCACCTGGCATAGAAAAATGTTATTGGGAAAATTACAAATGCATTGGAAAGCTCTGCAGAGACCTGTTTTGTGTCTCCTGCATTCAGGTGTGTTTGCAAACACACCTTTTTTGGTGACAATGCTCGCCACAGGAATTTCTGACCATTTTTTGTAAGGTTTTTCTTTCAGCCAGATAGGTGGCCAGGCAGTGGTTTAACTGCACGGTTTTTAAATTCATTTGAATTGGAACTCTTACAAGAATCTAAGGACCTTGAAGAAGAAGTCCAAATTCCAGCTTTGACATGGTGGCATCATCTTAATGATCAATAATATAGCTTTAGATAATGATTCTTTTTTACATCAGTAATACAGTTTTATTTCTGTCAGGGTGCAGGAGGTACGGCTCCCTGGTGATCATCACTAGGCATCATCCAAGCATCAGTATCATGATTTTACAATGTTTGAATCTTCTTTGATGACTAGAGAAGTTAATGAGCTGATTCAGCTTTTTCTTAGGGTTTATTAGGATTTCTCTTATTAACCTGGAATTATTAAAATTATGATGGAGATTGGCATGTCCTTAAGTGATGGTATTTTGAAACAAAATGTTCACAGTAGCCCCAGTTCAGGAAAGTCCTTGGAACAGAATGCTGCAAGAAACTGGGCCCTGTTGCATCTTATTGAATTTGACTCAAATCAGGGATGCACAGCATCCTGAAGGACTGATGCCTCAGTCATATACACTGAATGTAATACATGCTGAAATGTTGCATGGATTTAAAGCAAAATTTTCAGGTCCCCAAGCTTCAATTTTGTTTATACTTTCATACGTGCAAAATAATTCATTTTTAATAGAATTTCTAATTTCCTTTTGTGTAATATGCTGTCACGTTTTTAATCAAGTCTTCTGGACAGGGATTTTATGTCCACCTGAATAAAATAGGTAATCTGTGTTGCTTCAGTGGGTATTACTGTTGTTAGTGTAGCAAAATACAGGAAAAAGTAGCACCTCCATGACAACTGATCTCTCTTATGGTCCTACCCAACAGTCAGTATTCAGTTTGAAGCTGAAAGTGTACAATAAAGTATAGGTATGGTGTTAAAGCAGTTGAATACAACCTTCTGAACTTTTTAAGTTTTGGGAAGTAAACAGCTTCCTTTGAAAATGAAATCAGAAATAGCATGTGGTGACTGTACTGCTGTGTAGTGTTGCAGAAATACATCTAGAATCATGCATGGGACTGCACCACCATCTCATACCTCTCTTTCTCCCTCCTCCACCAATTCCTCCTTTCTGTCACAATGGGGCAAAATTGATTGCAAATGTGTTTTCCTGACCCCCTACTCCATACATGTTAGCACCTAACCTTCTACAGTCTCATCTGTATTTACAGTAATTATATGCATAATGTAGCATATTATTGTCTGGATTTCCTGTTTAATCAGTACGGAGCTTCTTACAAGTGCAGCTGAAAAGGGCAAACAAAATTAAAGCTTTATATACCAAAACAAGTTTGATTCTCTAAGCTCCCAGCATTCCAAAGTACAGAGATTTGTTCCACCAAGTTTTGCGATGGCTTGCAGATGGGCAATGATTAATCGGAGAGCTAACTGTGAAGTAGTTTGCAATTAAACTGGAAAGCTCTGAAGCATGCTAATTGAATCAGAAAATTAGAGACACTGAACAGTAATTGGCTATTTCTCATGCAGCAGGTGCCAGGCCACTCATCTGTGGAACAAGGTATTTAAGGCACATTAGCACTAGGAAAAATATTTCTTGATATGGAACAGCCAGATTTTCTGCTCATTTTCACCATGGATGTCAAAACACACAACTGTGATATCTAGAGCCCATAGCTCGTGTTGCAGGAGTTTGAGCAGTAGGGTCATCATGAGCCTACATGTATGCAGTGTCTTGAATCAGGCTGAAGCTGGGATACCTGAGTAACTTCCTGGGCCTTGTGGACTAGCAAATTCCTCCTTTTTCTAACAAGTAAACACAGCACAAGGCTTTTAATGGCAGCATTTCAGGTCATACACTAGTAGCCACTTCCAGACTGCAGGGAGATCATCTCTGTACCTGGGGATCCTTCTCCATAAACTGGGGTGAAGTTTGCTCGTCATGGTGCCATGTCCTTGGAAAATTGATGGATGGACACTACGTAACACTGGCATGTGTTTTCACTACACGACTCTTCTTCTCCGTCCTTACTGGGGAAAAAAAAGACTTCTTTTTCTGTTTGCTGCTTATGAATGTAGAGATTAGTGGAGTGTGGATTACTGAGAATCTGTGAATTGCTTTATTGAAGCACCTTCACTTTTGTTTTGTTTTTCTGCAGATTCAAAAAATTGAAAGTTTCTAGTTGAATATTAGTTGAGGGCATCAGCCATATAAATCTAATACTGCTGTGAGCTTAAGAGATACATAACACCAATTCATATCATGTCTCAGCATGAGTTTCTATCTTCTAATTAGTATCACCATTTTATAGAGAGCACATGCAATGAAAGTTTGTTTGCCATGCCAACAGGGACTGAAGCACATACAGTAGTTTTGCTATAGTAGAATGATGGTGCAGTATGAGCAAAAACAACTTATAGCCAGAGCAGTAGGTAACCAGAAAAGAGTGGGATTTAATAAATGAAATGGTGAAGAGTTTTTACAGAGATATAACCATTTTCAAATTAGACTGGGTGGGGCGCATGATTTCTTTCATCTCAACTAATTAGAGCTTGGTATGCTTATTAGTGAATAAAAAAGTATTAAAATACAAATGTACTGCATCATATTACTCTGGTATCAAGAAGCAGAATATTACAATATTCAAATGCTAATCATATAACTTAGCAGATGATTGCAGAAAGTAATGTATTTGAACTGAGACATAAATTATAAATTGTAAACAGTGCATAGGGGATATGTTATAACTGTCTCTCATTTAAATTAAGGCAGGAAGTTTTCTCTGAAGCAGATTATGTGCCTTCATTAAGTTTTAAAGTATCTTCTATAATGTTTTATTAAGATCACTTGGCACAGTGTTTCCCAAACTGGATGTTAGCAATATGTACTGGTGGAAACGGCCGCAGTGGTGGAGGTGGCTCAGGTGCATTGCTGCACAGCACAGCTTTAAACAGCACGCTTCCCAGCCAAGTGCTAGTGCACATACACCAGTGTCTTTTCCATGTAATGCCCCTCCTCAAAAGTCCTCATGCCTTTGCTCTCTGTACTTGAAAGAAGCTCCAAAACATTTACATGATCAATGTTTGTTGCTGGAGGGATAAAGTTTGCTCTTCCATGGACAAGTGAGAACATATTGATCATTTTATTCTATCTGCTATTTCTAAATTCAATATACCTCTGGAGTCAATAAGCGAGATCGAGAGCATATTCTTTTTTTGTGTGCCTGCTTGTAGCTTGTTCTCAAGATCCAAGATACATTTTTGATTAATCACAAATGCTCTGAGGTCATGGAAAGCAAATGTGTTTGTGGAGTGTCAGCTGATGCTGTCAGATAAATGTCTTAAGCTTAGCCAGGGTTCGTGCCCCAGCTTTAGGCTGTGCCAAACATCTCCCCTTGTTGAGGCAGATAACAGCTACACTGGAGGCGACTGAGCTGTTTGTTCACTGAAAGGGCTGACCTTGCCACATGAGGTTGGAGTCAGGTGAAAAAAACACCAGCGATGTTTTAATTGAAATTTCAAAAATACTAACTTTGTGCATTTTACCCATCTTGAATGCAAATGAAATCTCCTTCTTGCCACTGGGGTTTGTGTGCTTGGCATCTCCAGTGTCTGCCTAGCCACCTGGTCCCGTGGCTGCCAGCCTCCTTTGGTAAATTTCTTTGTCTTCTGAAAATTTCTGACAAGGTATTTTTGCATAGGGCCCAAACAGGAAAGCAGTCCTGCCAGCAAAAGTAAACATTTTAGGGACAGTTCACATTTTGGTTCCTAAATTCTCCCATAATCTTGAGGTGGTGGCCTGGAGAAGGGTGGTGCATGATTAGTGGTGCCTCCCCATATCCATGCCAGGCCTTTAGCTTCACTTTTAGCTCACCCATGATGGTTGGTCCTCTATAACTAGTCGTCAGCCACAGACAGGAGCAGCGACATGATTGCAAAGCCAACGTGCAAGATGCATGAAGCCTGGTTTGTAGCGCAGAAGGCAAAAAGATGAATCATATGGTGTGCATAAATAAGTGAAAACTCACAGGACTACTTGGGGGCATTTGTTATAAACCACCTCGAGTCAGTGCTTTTGCTCCCTCCCATTTCCCCAAAAACGTGTTTGTTCTTTGCTCCAAAGATTATGTTCCACTTTCCTCTCAAGAAGTTCATACTGTCATGGGTAAATCATCAGGGCTAATTAGACACAATAATGCTGCAAAAAGTTCTTAAAAAAAAGATGCAACGCATCTGTCATGAACTCCCACCAGACCTCTTGGAAATGAGATATTTTTAATATTTTATGCTGAACACAAAATATCTTGAGGAAATGGTTTTATATTCTGTGTACCAAAACAAAACCTTCAGTGTCAAACAAGTAATACTGCCTAAGAAGCTCTTTAGATGCCAATATTTCAAATCCCTCCATTCTTAAAATATAAATTTCATTTTAATAAAATGTACTCAGTATGGAAAAAAATAAAAGGTTTTGTAGGGAGTAATGAAGAAAGTGGAATGTATGTTTGGAATTTATTTGAAGCCTGGAGTGCACTCTGATACAGGAACAGACATTAATGTTTTTACAGCTGGTCTTACAGATTTTTTTTAATGAGATGTTTTCAGCTAATATCTAAATAAAAATAAATGTAAATATTTTTCACTTTGAGCTAATTTTAAATAAATTACTGTCTGATTTTGTCTCACAAATAACTTTGTCTTTTTTAAAACAATATTTAAGATAGAGGTTTAAATCATGTTCTCTGTGGTCTCCTAGTAAGTTATTAATAGTTAAATGTTTGTGTTTTGCATAATTTGTCTATACAGGAGGGAGAGATTATGCATGTGAGAGATACAGATTTGAGTACTTTGAATGGCTAAAAGTTGAGCAAATCCCTATTTCATGTTTATTCTTGGTGGCAGGTCACAGATTAATAAAATAAAATTATGAATAAAATCAATAAAAATACTTAGCTGAGTGACAGGAAAATGCACTTAATCAAATTCCATGAATCCCAATAAAGTTCCAAGTCATTCGTCTGAATATTTAGCCTGAGACATGTTCTTTAAATAGATCAGTAATCCTTATTAAAAAGAGAAACATATCCAGTTTGGCACATCTGCAAGTACTTCTATATGAGGACCTTGTTATTCCTGACATGAAAAAATATATCTCTTTTCCAAGATGGGGTTTGCATACACCAGCAAACTTCTGCAGCTTCTTTTTTTCCCTGGGACAGCCACCAGCTGCAGTTGGTCCCTGTGTGTGTTTTCAGCTCCTCTACGCTCCACTACTTCTTAGGAAATCAGGTACCGTCACCATGTAGAAGCCCTGCGTGTGGAAGGAGCTCAGCAGTAGGTTCAGCATATGTAGAGAAAGTCTGTGCATGCTGCAGAAGTGAACCTGAGCGGATCATGATAACTGCAGTGATATGGGAGCACTTTACGCTGTCCAAATCATGGTGGTCATTTATGTCAGCTCTGAGGGGAAAAAATTATATATAAAAAATTTATATCTTCTTGTTGACGCATTATTTTTATATATATGTGACTATCCTCAGACTCAGCTCAGCTGGAAAGGCAGGGTAGAAAAGGTGGATGTAGAAATAAAGTTATTGTCAGAACTAAATCAAAGAAACAACAGAAGTCTTTGTCAGCAAATTTATCAGTACAGTTGTGCTAAAGGTCTCCTGCAAACATTTTATTGACGCAGGTACTGCCTCAAGTTACTCCTTACAGGAAATGCAGCATTACGTAGCGTATTTAATGTTTGGATTAACCCATCCAAGTTATTAATTGCATTCTGCTCTATTGTTTTTTCTTATTATTGGTCCTATCCTATTTCCTTCTGGTTTGCAAATTGTTTAACTGAGCCTGAATTCCTCCCGCAGCTGCTGAGTCAGACCATAGCCAGCTAAGAGTGGCAGAGGTGATGTTAAAATGTAAATGTTTAGGCAGTCATATACCACAAGTGAGTTTGTCACTGGTGGAAGTGGGTTTCTTCAGGATCAGAAGATAGCTCAGAAGCCCTTTTGTCTGTGTATTTAGCGTTTGTCCAAGGAGCAGTTGTGTTAATGGGGTTGGTTCAGGAGCTGAGTTCTGCCTGAAGGATGTGCTTGGGAACTCTGGGCAGGGACATCCTCTGGCTTCTCCCAGACGTGTTCAGAAAGTATGCTCTTACTTCTACATTTAAATGTATTTTTATTTGGGGACTGTGAATGAGGAAGTTGCTGGGTTTCACAGACAGCATTCACCTGCTCTGTCTTTTAATGATGTTAATTTTTGTGCCATTCCATTGCCCTTGCATCTTGAAGTTCATGATTGGATTCCCTTGCAAACCAACTTAATTCAGTCCACTGCTGGATTTTAATTAGACATTAAGAGAAAATAAGACCACGTTGCTTGTAGTCAGAATACGGCCTTAGTGTGTCCTACATGGGAATGAGTATTTGTATATTAGCCCCTCAGCATGGGCAAGAGATATTTGTGACATCTAAACTCTGTGAGAAAGGTTGGCCATCTTCTAACAACAAAAGAAACTTAATAAAGATAATGAGGGAACATCCACCAAGACATTGCTGTGCTTAAATGTCACAGATAAACCTCAGTGAAATCAGATTTGCAATTGAGGTGTCTAATTTGTTCAGCATAAATGTGAGGAGCCTGCCTCTCTCTTCCCACAGAGGATCTGGGCTCTCTGAGACAGGCTCTGCTTTTCTGCAAAAGGAGAAAAGGCAAGGTACACCTTCCCTTCTACTAGTCAAGGCAAGTGAAGGCAAAGCAAGAGCATATATTCAAAGGATGAAAATATAAACCCATACGGCTGTGTGCCTGGAGAGGGGCAACAGACCCTTTCACCTCTGGATGTGCATGCCAAGAGGGGCTGTCAGTATTTAATCTGTCCTGGTTGTGAGAACAAAACTTCATCCTTCTTTCTGTTTCTGTTGTCTGTCTTTGCTTGGTACAAGTTCAGAGCTTCTGTAGCTGCCTGTGAAAGGCATTTCTGGACAGGACCCTCAAAACAGGTGTCCACCGTGATGTGTTGATGGTGGAAACATGGTGACCATGTTTTTCCAGAAGTTTTCAAATGGTCTTGTTAAGGGAAGCTGCTGAGTGTTAGGCAGAGCTTCATGCTGCTTGGTCCAGCTTGGCAGTAATACACACACTGGGTCTGCTCTGACCTTGGCATGGCCCTTCTGACATATTTCGCAGTATAAGTACTTCCCTGAAAATTCGTAACTGTAGGCTCTGTATGGTAAGCACTGTGCAAAGTCCCCCCATGTCCTGAAATCTGAAAAAGAAGAAAGAAGCCACAAAACATTCCTGTATGGTGTGACAGTGTTTGTCAAAAGGACCAGCAGCCTAGTTACCCTCATTCTTGCCAGGCATTTCAGCAAAGAAGAGCTTTATTAAGGGACTTGAAGGAAGTTCATCAAGGAGGTCCGCAGAAGTTCATGCAAAAAGATTGCAGAAGTTAACAGTTAGAGGACTTTCACTTGGATGAACTGACTGGAGGCAGGAGTGAGTTTGAAATGAGTTTGGGCAGGAGACAGGAAGCTCACATATGTCTTGAGTTAGTAAATAAAAGTGCTTGAAAACAGCCCTGGTGGCTGCCTCTACTTTTGTGCTCCTCACAAAATGGCTGGTGCACCTGTGCCCGTGCCAGGGGATGTTCTTTACGCACAGTTTGGGAGTGAGGATTTCCCCAGGTCTGTTCTCCGGAGGCAGCTGGATGATACCCTGTTTTGGGGCTGGGGATAGTTTAGTTTGAGGACAGGCACAGGTGATTCAGTACTAGCTGGATGGAGTGTTCAACAATGTTCTTCCTTGTGTTAAATTTTTCAGCATAAATGAAGTCTATGGACTCTGAAAGTGAAAAAATTTTCCTTATGTGAGTCATGATCAAGAAAGCAGAGCTGAAGAAAGAGCCAAATAGAAGAGTGCATGGTCAAAGCTCTAAAATATGAGGAAAGGTCTTTTCAGCCACATTCAGGGGGAGTATCTGCAGGGAGAGGGTTCGTTGGCAGGACAATGAAAAGGCAACACTGTGACTGTGGTCTAGTCAGTGAGCCTGGGCATCAGTACTGGCTTTAAAAAATCCGGTGAGAATGGTGTTAGGGGTGTTACACAGGATTTACACAACAGCGGCAAACAAAGTGAGCCAAGTCTAAGTACCAGAAAACAGAGAGAGAATGAGATTTCTTGTCAATGGAAAAACCCTGCGTTTCATATTGGATTTTTACCTTTGTTTTCAATGACCATTAAAGACATACATTTAGAAACACAAATGCAGCTCTTTCAAAGCTGAGTTTCTTATTATGCTTATGTAAATTTTAAAAATTGATGAAGTCTTTGTAGTTGTGTTTTGGCTTATAGCAACATCTTTATCAGCAGCGTAATTCATACTGTAGTACTTAGTATGACACTAGAGAGAAGTATCACTTTATTTCTTAGAAGTAACTGGCTTCACTATGTAGTTCAAAAATCATTGGCATCTAGTCAGTTTGTGCTCACAGAAAATGCACCATGCTAATAAACTCAGATCTGATATTAGCTGTATTGCTATTAAATTTAAATGAATGCATATCCAACCCGTATCATTACTTTAAAATGGTATATCACAGTGTAAATACTAGAACAATGAGATTCAGTAGAGAGGCCTGTTTTGTCCATCAGGTACATGGCTATTGCTCTTACGGAAATTCTTTTGGAAATGTGAAATCAATTCCTTGAACCATATCTTTATGTTCATGTATTTTAGGAAGGAAAGGAGTGTGCTATAAGCTTCCTCAGAAACAAATATGTTTTTGAGTAAGTGTTAAACAAAAGAGGCTGGTAACAACCAAAGAAAAGGTGGAATTGTAAAAAGCAGAAAATTTACTTGGGGTAAAAAGAAGAAAATCATTAAGTTTTATTTTACATTTCAGATTTAGGCAAAGACATGGCATCAGTAACTGTAGTAGCTTCTTTTTTCTTATATTAAATAGTTGTATAATACGTGTTTGTTTAGCACCTACAGTTATTAAGAGCTGCCTGGAGGATGGGCAGTGATGGCAGTTTCATCCCTACTTTTCTAATCTGTCCTGGCCTGTCCAAGCAAATGTTTGCACAAGTGACAGAAATGGAGACAAGAGAGTGATGGATGGCTCTTAGGGAAATAGCATCAGTGTTGGGGTGGAAAAAGACTGAGGACAGAAAAATATGTCTCTCTGAAATCAGCTGCAAGCAAGAGCCACTGTCTCCAGAAAGCCTTCCTCAGGAGTCTACCAGTGGAGGGGCCTTATCTCCTGATGCTGAGAAAGAAACATTGCAGTGCTAGGTGACCCAGCTTCTGACGTTTAATTCAAGCTTTTCACTGATGCCAGTCTGCATCATCCTTTCCATTTTAAGAATGCAGAGAAAAATCTCTGCAGTAGCAGAGTGGATGTTACAGTGCACAAAAACTTACGTTTTCAGAAATAGACGTATAAAATGCTACTTCTAGCAATAAAACATCTATCTTTGTTTTATAGCAGTATGATGCTTGCTGTGGTTTAAACTACAGAAATGCCTTTGAGATCTTGACTGTTGAGCAGAACTGTGCTGTACTCTGCTTCACCGCTCTTCACTGTGGGAAAGAGAGTATGAGTGGTGCCTATGGACCGATGAAAGTTTCTCTTCATAATGAGATATAAGCTGAAGGCAAGCACAGCTTTATCTTTACAGATGACTTTCACACTGTAATGTTTTAGGCTAATTTTCATCAAAATTAAAGTTCATGTATTATTTTGTCAGTGCTATTACGTGACGATGCCCAGTGTCTTGTAAGCCCAGGACAATCTGCATACTTTTTCAAAAGGCAGCTGCAGGAAAGTGGAAATGAGACCTGAGGCATTGCAAGATTTGTACCTTATTAAAATGTAGGCTGAATTCCTTACAGATACCCACTCAGATATCTTGTATAATCTTCTATCGGGATTGTATCTTGGCTTCAGTTTGTATGACATTGCATGTTTTGAATAGGACAAAGGCTCACTGCTGCTGTCAGTCCTGTTTCAAGCCCAATATCTATCTGCTTCTTTGAGGATGCCGTTTTTTATCTGGCATCCAGAAGAGCATGCCTCTGCCAACACACCATTTCCCAATACATTGCTCTTTGGCTTGCATGATTTCTGGAGAGACAAGCTCAGACCTGGATGCTTTTCCTTGCTGTAGTAGAGAAAAGGGAAGTCTCTGGTGCCTGCTCTGACAAGAAAGTTGATTCATGTGTAAATTACCAGTTGCCCTTTATTTGCTTGGTCCATGGAGACACACACAGATAAAAGGCTCAGTGGGTCAGAGCTGAGTATGTGCCAGTTTCTCCCATGGCCGCGATGACAGGGTTAGAGTCGTTGTTTTATCAGACAGGCTCTGATGTCTTATCATTATTTACTTGCAGGGTAATACATAAAAATAAAATTTGGCACACGGGAGGCTTTTACAGCATTTCAGCCGAGTGTGCATTTTCAGGTGCATGGTGTCATTACCATCAGCTTTCAATATCAAGAGTCCTGCACATCTGTCTTTACACTGAAATGCTTTGCTTTAAATACCTCTTATACATAGAGGGGAAGCATACCCCAGGCTTCTTCAGCCCTCTGCAGGTAAAAAAAAAAGAAAAAGAAGAGGCATTATCTGAGCAAAATCACTTATAAAATCTTATATTAAAAAGTAACAGAGGGAAGGTTGCAGTAATTTTGAACTGAAGCTCCTTTAGAGTGTGATTTTGCATGCTTGTAATTCCCAGTCACGGCATTGAACAGCTCTCAAACTCCTGCAACACCCCGTGTTGTGTCTCATTTAATAACATAGTTACAATATATTTGTCTACTTTACAACTGTATTTGTATTGGCATATAAAGTGTGCAGCAGCTGGGAGCTGTGTGGGGGTGGCAGAAAGTTATTTGATCTACAAAATCAGTTACTTGTCACTCAGTTGCCTTTCAGTGAAGCATAATAAAGAATCATTATGGGCCTATTAGGCAGTGCTGATGTAAATGCATTTTATGTGCCATTTTCAGATCAACAGTTAACCACACAAAAGTAAAGTTGTTAAGTACATCCTTCTTTGTTTAAGAAGGCAAATCATAAATCAGGCAGAATATTAAGCTTATGAAATGTAAATTTGAGACCCCAAGGGTTTTATCTATTAGGTCAGCTTCAGATTAGGCATCAGGCCTATCCTTTGCTTCAATAGCAAGTAGACAAAGTCATCTGTGCTAGCTTTCTACTTTTGTGACAGTGTTATGAATGCTTCTTAAAAGGTTTTTGTGGGGGAAAAAAAGCAAACCTTTTAATATATTTTAAAAACCCGAGAAATTAAATGGCTCAGACTGGATTAGGAGAGTGAGGGTTTAACTTGTTGCACATGCATTTTATATCTCCCGTGAGAATTCTTTTCTCCTTCATTGTTATTAATGATATCCCATTTTTGTGTATAATATTGATGCTACTGGAATCACTTAACAGCTTTATTTGCCAGACAGAACCTGTCTAAAAAAAGAAAGTTGTTAATGCTAATATTTTGAAATTCTCCTCACATCCCTTGTTACTCTTTTAGTTATTGAAATTGCATTTTGAAAATTCCCACATTTTCAGAATCTAAGTTTCTTCTTGATCATATTGATGAAGTTTGAAGTAAATGTTTTCAAAGCCATCTGTACGAAAGTGCAATTTTTGTCTCTTTTTATGGATTACCAAGGCTGGAAATAAGAAGGAAATAAGGAATATGGTAAAAAGCCATAGTTCACCATCTCATTTCGCCGCCTTCTGCACACATTTCCAGTTCATTTTATTGGTCCATCCTGGTATCTCGGGTGCGTACTGTGGAGTTTAGTGGTAAAACACAAGAAAGAATGTTGTATATCCTAGCTTGTGTATGGCATCTGGGAACGGGAAGGTTAGGTAATTTGGTTCAAAAGTTTAGTTGATAATACCCAAAATGAGCTGCCATGGGGAAATGGCAGGTTACATCAAGGTAGTAGTTCATGTGGAGTGTTTGGCACTAGGAGATAGCAGGTAATGGAGATAGCAGTGAAGGCTACATTTTGAATAAGTCCTGATTTAATTGGATTGATAAAAGCTGTGTTCTTAGCTGCAAGCCTACCTAGATGTATAGTATCCTTAGTTCTAGTGTGATGTAGCCTTATCAGTATAAAAACACATTTTCTGAAAGGTATGTTGGTAACCCAGTCTCAAAAAGACTTAGGAGAGTTAGTGGAAGGATGATTTTTTTTTTTTTCCCAGTAATATCAGTGTGTTTGTATAGTAACAGAATTGAAATATTTGGCAGTTCTGTAAGTATACAAATATGCTTCATGTATGTAAGTATGGAGCATAGTACACAAATACACCATTTACTTACTATGAGCAGCAACATTCTGTGGCAAATTTCCTAAGAATATATTTTATACATCTGTGAGAATATATATGAGATATAATTATACGACAAAAATATTTGAAGGTAGTGAACAGATTTGTTTATATGCATAGTCATTTACTTACCAGGATAGCTGATCTCAAATGTGGAGTTCTTACTTACATTGTGCCATAAACATGTGTTCTTATACATGCAGAACTAAACATAACAACAGAGAGCAAATATCAGTGCTAAAACCAAACCTTTACTTCAGAGAACTCAGTCTACAGCATACATGGGTGCTGTGTGTTAAAATATGGTACAGATGAATAAATGGTGCAGTGCAATTGACCAGGTGTGTGACTTTTTGAGTGAGATCCTACATTGTCTTTATCTTGTGAAGCCAAGTCATGTGTTTGATGTAAAGCTAAAAGTGAGGCAGATTTTCAGGTGCTTAGTGTGCATTTGTGTTTGAGAACTGCATATGCAACTCCTGGTTTGTGTTTGCCAGCGTTGTGATTTATGAGCACAAATCAGTTAATATGCTACAAATTATGTATGCACTTAAACTGTGACATTTGAAAATTTGCATGCTATTTGCATGATGTCTGATCTCACTGAAGCAGGTCCTGCCACCCAGAAACAAGCAAGGAAGGTCATGGAACTGGTGTCACTCTAGGCAACATTCCCCATTGAGTGTGGGATGATTGCAAAGAAGAAAGCTGGCTTCACATCATTTTGTGCTCTCTGTCACATATCATTAATTGATGGCAAACGACTCTTGTGCAGCCGCACACTTCTAAGCAACCATGTTTCACCTTTGTGCAACTTAACAGCACAAAGTTTTGTTGTTTATTATTACTTAGGGCAGGCACAAAAGCAACAACAAAAACTAATGCAGTGTCATGAAGTCAGTATAACAGTAATTCTTACAGCTGAGCATCTCACTGTTTTCTGGATTACTTTGCAAATAATAAATCAAATTCCTCCTCAAGGTGACATGTCAGTAATTTCAAATTTGATTAGCTTTATATGAAGGGTGTTGGTACATTTCTACATGAATCTTTGATAGCTCAGCATACAACCTTAACACTTCAAATGCCCTTTTGTGACAGTGTGGCACACTGAAATAATGTTAAGCTACTTGCATCTATAAAATCATGGGGATTCTGTTCCAGGTGTGGCTCAGCAAGTTTTACTTTGGCCTGTTCCTCCTAAAAGAACCTGACGTGGAATAAGTATTCAAGAATTTTGGCGGTTTATTTTTTGATGTCGGAAAAGAAAACAGGTGGGTCTGAAGGGGAATATCTACATCATGCAATACCATGGCCCGTAACTTCAAGCTTCCAGGTGATGGAGACAAATCTCAAGTGATCCATAGGACATTTGATCCATAGAATTGTGAACCATGCCGTGTGTAAGGGAAGGCAAAGAGCCGTGGTTTTAAGCACTGCTACCTGATGTGCAGTATTTTTTTTGTTGATGGGGCTTTGTGAAAGTGCCAGGTTTTCATCATTTCATAGTAAAAACCTGTTACAAATTCATAATTCAAACATTCCTCTTAGCAAAAGTGCCACAGCAGAAATACATGTTGCTTCTTGCACAATGATCTATCTTTATTTTCTTTGAAGAGGCTGTAAGGGGCCTGTATGGATTGCAAAGCTGGCAATTTTATGAAATGAAACACTTGTCTTTTTCCAGGTATTTATCTTTAAAAAGTGAAAAGCTAAATTCTTTTAGTCTTGTTTTTTTCTGGCTTCAGATTTTTCACACTCTTATTCCCACACTTTATCCACATTAAGTAAAGATAGTCTTAACTCAGCATATGTATCATGAGCCCTTTGAAGAAAACTCACTGTTACCTGCCTACTCCCTGAGAAGCCTGCCAATTAGTCTTCTGTGCTTAATGACATCGCTTCAATTTTGGGGGTAGATATTTTGAAGAGGAAGAACTTGAAAAACCCAAAAACATCAGTAAAGCCCAGTAACTGTTATTCAACAAACTAATTCATGTCGTATGCACATTTGACATTCTGTAATGGGTTAGCTGCTGAGTTTCTCACTTTAGAGAGTTAAACAGATGGTATATTGCTATTTTAAGGGAGAAATGTTTGTGCTAGTGCCCAGTTTGCATTCAAAAGGAAGGGAGTAGAAGAGTTCTTGTCCTGAAAATCTGACTAGGAATTGGAACGTTTTGACCAAATAATTGAGAGGCTGATGCACACCGGAGCACTGACTGCTAGGGCATCTGCACATAAGCCCTGGTGGAAGAGACAGCATTTTCCTTCGTTGTGTCAGGAAATTAAAAAGGTACTGGTAAATGCATGGGTTAAGAGTCTCTGCTGGAATAAGTCAAGGTGCTGTACCATTATGCCTTTTCAGAGCCACTCAGAACTGGGATTTTTGCATTAGCAGTTTGTATACTGCACAGAGCCGAGGTAGAGCATCCTGTGGTGCTAAGCAAAAAATCCTGCTGTGAGTATGTATAGCAACATCTGTCATTGCCAAGCCCAGGATGAATGTTGTGGTATAGTACTAGTAAACAGAGCAACAAACAATAGTTGGTAAAAGATATTGGGCCATAAAACATGGATAAGAGTGTGCAACACATGTTATCTAAATGGTAACATGTTGCATGAGCAGTGTAGTTGCCATAAATATGCTACTGAACATGAATGCTTATAAGGTGATTTCCTCTGCGGGCATATTAATGCTTTTGTAATTTGCCTGGCTTGTTGCATATTTCGTATGAGTGTTAGGTACCTGCTTTTGAAACTGAGCCTTCTGTGAGTTGACTGGACTCAGCAGATTTCCTGTATTTGAAATTGATCAATTAAATTGTTTGGGGGAGGGTAATTGATTCTGCTTGCTGCAGAGTGACCTGTGGCTAAGTCATCCTTCCTTTTATCTCATTCAAAGAATCCTATCATATTAGCACAGAAATGTATGCGCTAACAGCTGACGCAAGGAAAAGAAACCGTGCATGGCTGTCATTCCAAAATAAGTAACTTGTATATGTCACAGCATCATACATCATACAAAGTTAAAATTTGGATGCAGTGTTCTTTCATATAAGATAATTATTAAAACTGCCATTGCTGATACTAAATCTGCCATTTATGATCTCTTGCATGATTCTTCATAAAGCATTTTTTCATTTGTTCATTTTCTTATATCACTGTTCTGTTAACCAAATGTCAAAAAAATAAGTAACTGTTATCTAAAGCCATGGAAGCAAATTTCAGGGATGAGTCTACAGATGTGTGTGATGTGATTACAGAATAATATCACTTTTAGTGACCAGCCATTCTTAGCTCCGACAATGTATGGAGCATTCAAACTTTTAATTGACTTATGTTACAGTGACAGACCAGCTGAAGCTCATGCTAGAGCAGACAGTGGCAAGATTTTGTGCTTCATTCTTTTGTACTCCTACCTATGTTTTGTCCTTCAAAGGCAGTTTGTCCCCTGCAGAGAGTGCAGCTCTGCAGATCCTTTCTTGTACCGCTAGATTTGCAGAACCATGGGGCTTGTGCATCCCCAGACCAAGCCAACCTGTGACATCCCTTGGAATTGATACATTCAGCCCATCACCGATGTTACGCAGCTCCTCTGCTAGTTTAGATGCTAATGCATCAGAGATTTTTGGTAGACCATGGATCCCCCTAGGAAAAAGTTGTAGGTAGGCTTGCAAAGCAATTATTTTGGCTTGAACAAGGTTTATTTTGAACAGGTACGAAAACAGAATAACAGACTGCTATGAAACAAAAGTCACCTCACTTACATGTTTGCAGGAGGGGATCCTGTAGGTGCACACAGTATAATTAAGGGATCCATGATGTCTTCAAATTACTCTTAGTCACCATCCCAGGGAAGAACGAAATAATAGAAGCATAAAGCTTTCAGTTGCCTTGTTCAGTTTCCTTCTTGTTTACCTCATCTATTTTTCCGTAACAAACTATTACTTCTATATTACCTCTTACTCTTTACAGTGATCACAACTACATAATGCAACTACACTCTGTTTAAAACAGCAGTTGCCATCAGGTAGATTAAGATAAAGATATAAAACTGACCATTAGGGGAAGCTTTGTTCTTTGGCTACTGGGAATTTAGGTGACTGGAAATTTTGGATGTAAGAAACCACATGAGCCATGTTTTCCACCAGCAAAGATTAGAGAGCCAGCTCAGCTGTGAGCTGTTTGCAGTGATCTGTCCACAGATGCTCAAAAGAATCCTCCTTGGAGCTTGGGACTCTGTAGAGTTTTTTCCATTAATGAGATTAATTCCTTATTGTTACTTTTTAAAATAGCCATTAATTTTTGCTTTAAATACTCGAGGGGTTTTGTCCAAACACTTAAAATTTCCTTCACTCCCCATGTAATAGCCAGTATACACTTCACAGCATTCTACTACAGGAGTTTCCCATATCCAGACTGTTGCATTCTCCTTCATTTACTCATTGTACTGCATTGAAATGAAGTTACTTCACATTTTGGTGCAAAAGCCTCATCTGTTTGGACCAGTTCTCTCTACTCCCAGGCAATAGCTGCAGGTCAACAGAGGTGTCTGGTGGAAAAATGCACAAGTGGTCTGCAAGGGACAGCATAACACTCCCTGCAAGGTCAACACAAGCTGTACCAGAGCAGCACCAGTAAGCACCATCCCCCCTCAGTTTTGTCTGAACCATTTTGACATTGACTAAACTGAATGTCCTTAACTTGTCCCTTCAGCGTGCATGCTTCAAATATTCTCCTAATACAGTTTTCTGTGTGTAATTTGTTTTCTTCAACCTCAATAAGACTAAGAAATTTTTATCAGTTTTATCATGTGGTGTTCTGTGGCTGCAGGTCAGTTGCAGAGGTGGACATTTCAGATACAGAGTTTGGGCTCAGATGAATGGGCTGGTGAAGTGAGGTAAAGGTGCTGAGAGTATTAGTGCAGTAGACTGTCACCTTCTCAGTGAACCACAGCCAAGGGAGAATGAAGCACTGATGGTTTTCGCCTTTGCCTGGAGAGACTGAGTCTCCCATAAGGCAGCTCTTACCTAGTTCGAAAAGCCATGTCCCACTGTGCCTCTCCTCCCCTCCATGTCTACTCTCCTGAGTGTCCAGACTGCTGTTCCTCATCTCTGGCTTCTAACCTCTCTTTGCAGCCAGTTCCCTGCTTTTCAAGGTCTATCCTTCTCCTGCAGAGGTGTTCCCTTCACCTTCCTTGGTGTTCCTATATCTCTTCTCTTTGATCTTTTTACACAATCGATCTCCTGCCTCAGTTGACTCATCCCTCTGCCCTCCAGGGGCTAGTTCTCCTCTCTGTTTACAATAGGCTGCTTTTTTTCCCCTTCTCCCCTTTTTCTGCCTGCATTTGGAACCCAGGATGGAGTGCTGCCTGCACTTAGTTCCTCTGCCTGATGCCACAATAGACTGCAACATCTGGGAGCAGCAGTGGGAAAAAAAAAGTCTGGCTTAGCCCTGTCTGCCCTGGGTTGGACCTTGTCCATTGCAAATAGCATCTTCAGAGGAATCTTTGGCCGCTTAGACTTCCAGATTCTGGGCACTCTGTGCTGAGCATATGCAAACGAGATTTTTCAAAGGCTTGTGACTAGGCAAAAAGCTGGCTGTTTTTTCTTCGGAATTGCAGAAGGACAACAGGGATCTTACCTTCCAGATTTCAAACTATTGCTGTGAAGAACAGGCACAGGAGCTGCTCAGCAAAATTCTTGTAAGACATTTTTTTCTTTTCTCATCTGTTTTGGTTTTTATTCCTCCCAACAGGGGCAAAATATGTTTTCCCTCAATCTTATTTCCTGAAGTGACTAAATCCCCTCACTTGAAACATAAAAAAAATAATAATAATCAGCCTAAGGCAGAGACAGAGCATGGGAATTTTCATCCCAAGTACTTAGCTTGGAAAAATTTATAAACAACTGAAAACAAGCTCTTATAAAGGGGAATATTGAGATCCCAAACTACAGAGGACTTACTTGCATTATACACAAAAGTCAGATAAGAATTTCTCTGTGATCCATTTGGGATACTAAACTCAATTAAAACAAATATGCTTTTCATATTTCAGATATCCACCTTAAGTAATGAATGTCATAAGGAAATACTTGGTTTCAGCACTTCACAGGCCATACCAAAGCTGTTGCAACTAGTTGATTTGTTAAGCATGCTTGACACAGATTTATTTTATTAGTTTTGTTGTGGGCTTTGGTGGGTTTTTTACTGAATCTCTTTTGTTGTGAAACATAATTTGAGTACTTGCATGCACATTAGAAGTACAGCCCAGTCAGCATTGTGCAAGTTGAGCAATAGGATTCCTTCAAGGTGCATCCTTAGAATCTCCTGGGCAGAAAATATGAAAATTAATGACAGATGAGGTCATTCTTAATTTAGGCCAGTAGCAAACTTGTTTCCCACCAGCACCCTTGCACCTAGGCTTGTAGGACAAATCCTGATGCTTCCACGTATTGCCATGGTAGTGGATGGGATGTATTTCCACCACAAGTGGTTTTACATGCCCCATTTCTCTTCCTGTGAAAGAGTAGGAGCACCTTGTCAGTGTGCAGCATGGGGCAGGGTGTCCTTCATGCCAAGGCTCTGTAAAGGTTTCTGGAGCTGCAGAAGGCATGACCTTGGTGAGTAGGCTTCACTGCTCCTCTCGCAGCTGCAGAGGAGCTGCTGCTGCAGTCGTATTTTGCTGAAAACATTTTGGCATGGAAGGAGGTTTACCTTGGCATATGAGTTCTTTGCAATAAAAAACAATAGAAATCTTCTCGACCACAGCCATTCCTCCCAGACCTTTCCTACCCATTCTCCCGTTGCAGATGCCCAGATGCACAAACCTCAGCATGACACCAAGTTTCCTGAGCTCCCTGGCTGCTGCTTTCCCCAGCTTCACAAAGGAGAGCAAACCCTATATTTACAATGTCCTGTCCCCTCAGCTAGCAGTCCTTCCTCAGAGGGAGTCCTGTAGGATTTCAGTGTGTGTCCGAATGCAGACCTGGGAAAGCAATTCTGAAACCTGTGAAAATGTGGAATATTTGCACTGTAAAACTTTGTTTGATTCCACAATGGTGGCTGCAGAGACAGTGATGTGAAGTGTTTGTTATTCTGGATCTGTAAAACATGACAAAATAGATGGGGATGTTGTTGACTTCAAGGTCTTTGCTTTTTAGTCACTTACAGACTTTCCACTTTTCACAACAGAGTGAAAAAATAAATGTTTTCTTAATTTAATAGGGCAATATATTGTGGTTGTAATGTTTCCTTTATCCCCAGACTAACAGGGAATGTTCCAGCCACAGCACAAGTTTTCCCCAAGTATTTATATATGAGCTCTTCTCTAACTTCCCTCTACAGGAGACAGTTTTCATTTTAACTCATTGCGGGATTTTACGAGCAATGACTGTCAAACTTTAGTTGTCTGTGCATTTTCGCATATTGATCTTGCCCTTATTTAGACAAATTTCAGCTCCTTCCTCAATCCTTGTTTTCATGATGAAGTCTTTTCCGTAATATGTGTACAGTTTGCTTTAAACTTGCTTGAAAAAAAATCCAACCTGGGATGATTTAGCCAAATTAAACCAAAATAGGGCAATAACTATTAAGAGATATGCATGGGCCATCAACAAAAGAACCCCCCAAATGTATTTAAGTGATTTTCTTCATGTTTTTTTAATGTAATATTGGTAGGTCAGCTGTGGCAATAACAATTTTTATTATTTTTATTAATTATAAAAATTAATTATTTGTTACTAATTTTTTATTATTTATGTTATTTATAATAATAAAATTATAATTTTAATGCGAGATGACATAATTCCAGTTCAGTGATTTTTTTGGGGAGAAACTACCTTGACAACTTCTTTTTATTTTGTTCTAATTTTATTTAAAAACAAAGATAACAAAACCGAGGTTTTTGATATAAGGAAAAGAAAATAGTTTGAACTACCAAATTTTTAAACTCATTTTAAGTATTTCATCTCTCTTACACTTCCAAATATATTTTCCCAGCAATTTCTGTTTCTATCCCCAGTTCCCAAGGTTTAACCACCTTTCTGGATAGAAAAGACTGAAGTAGTTTTCTTCAGAACCTACTAAATGCTTGGCAAAAAATCTCTGCCATGACACAAGGGATCTTGCTTGATTTTTCCACAGTCTGTCTCAGCAGCACTGGTTCTACTGGAAGACTCCATGTGGAAAGATCAGTTATTAGATCAGGATTGTATTTTGAAATGAAAATTTCATTTGGAAATACAAGGACGTCATTAAGCTTCAATATTTTCTGTCTTTGGATCTTTGGGGTTTTATTTTGCCTCTGGCTGAAGGGGGAAATTGTAAATTGTTTCTTCAACATTGAAGTGACTGTGTCAGCTTGAAGATGCAGCTTTGGAGCTTGATGTTATCTATTGCATTATTTTTTAAAGAGTAATAGTGAAGTCCCTGTTTTGAAATGAATATGGTCTCCCAAATGAAGCTTATTTAGTTAGTGTAGCATTTAAATGGAATGGTTAGAAACTTTGCCACTCTGCAACCGGATGTTTAAAACTGGATTAGCAGAAAAACCCCGACTTTGGGGTTGTTTTGTGTTCTGTGTGTGTTTTTCCCAAGGCTGCAAAGCAGAACATGATCTGCAGTTTATCCAGGAGAAACCCCTGTCTGTTCTCATCCCACTGACTCCTGGGTCTCACTGGGCTTTTTCCAGGCAGATCTCAGCAATGGGGCCTTACCATGTATACCCACAGGGAACATTCCCATCTCTTAAGGATTTATTTGGTTGGGGTGTTTTTTTTCCTTAATATGAACTTAATATTTCCCTTCACGTTCATCCCAGACTTTTGAGTTCTGCCTCCTACTGTTGGCAGACCCACCTCCCACACTGAGGTTCATGTCTGACTGCCATAGACAGGGATGTCAGGAGAGCTGTTGGCAGAGGTCAGCACATGCCAGCACACAACATGCCTTCTCGTCTTGCCTGCCGTACAGCTGCCTTCGGCTTCGCTCTGCCTGTGCCTCACTTCACTGCCTCCCTCACCTGATGCCTGTCTTGAACTCTTTGCTGCATGACTGGCTTGCTGCCCTTGCATCCAGAGCATCACTCGTGACTGATTTAGGGTGGTGTTGTTCAGAAGAGGTAGGAAGCCAGGCACATGCACTGAGCACTTCCAGGCAGAGCTGCTGTCTGCAGGAGGAGGGTTAAGCAGGGAATGAAATGCAGCTTTATGATCATTAATCTCAAACAGTCCCTCTGGTGACATCTCTCAGGTTAAGTCACAAGAACTGTGGTGTTATTAAGCTTAGTTAAATTTAGTGTAATTCACATCTGCAAAGCCTTTGTGAATTAGTGTTTAGTCTTAAATTGCCACTTTCCATGATACAGGGACATCATAGTATCCCGCATTAAGTCTTGATGTGTTATGAATTAGGGTGCAGAAGCCTAAAATCCATGTGACGTGCAAAAATCCCTCAAGTTTCAGAGTAGTTCTGAGGTAAATACACAATTAATTTAGTTTTCAACACTTAGCAGGGATGGTACCCTTACAAAAAATTATTTCCTCCTTTATTTGCTCTCACAGCACAGGTGTGGGAAATGGCCGCTGGAGATCCCTTTTGCAAAGCCGTGTTTATGAGCTGTGTTGTTTGCCTGGTGCAGCTGATCATTACCGCACACTTCACCTCATCAGGCTATAATAGGTGCAGACCTGTATTGATTACCATGACTTGTGGGAGAGAAAAATCTTTGCACTTCAAATTGGGTATAAATTATAAAGAGCGTCTCCAAAGGCTGTGAGTTACACAAGTGGCACTCTTCTGAGACAGCCATATGTAAAGCTGTTGTTGTAGAGGTTATTAATTTTATGATTGCAGCACAGGTGTACTTGACCCACAACAATGATCATTGTCCATAAAATTCCACCATCTGGGTTCAGTCACCTGCCTTCTTCAAGAATGTTCATTAACAACAACCAGCAAAGGTCATGCTAATAAAAGAAAGTTAACTCTCACTATATTGGTGTAAATTTACTGGTGAAACAGCACTATCTTCTTGCCATTTTTCTCACTAGTACAGCTATGCAGACACCTGGAAGTGGGTCATATAATTCCTAGATGCATAGGGTAGGGGGGTGTAATATGTGTACATATATAGACAGCAGTTGGTGTGATGCAAACAAGAAAAATTTAACTGGTGTGGGTTAGGCATTAATTACGTACTGCAAGTGCACAAGGATTATTCACACCTCAAATCTGCAAATTTTTATTTATTTTTTCTGGAAAACTTCTTATACTTAATTGATATAACTAAAATTTTATCAAACTTAAGGGAATCTGTTAGTTACTCCCAAAATCTGATTTTTTAACTCCCATTTGTTAGTTGATGTTTGTGTTCTGATGGCCCAGCTTCATCTTCCATGACATTTTACAAACTCAGATATGTTTCCTTTCCATTAAGTCATTAAGAAAATGCCCTGAATTTCCCATGAAACCATCATTCTCACCTAGGAGATACACATCTCATTTCCCTGATCATGCAGAGTCAGCCAACTGCATTTTCACAGATGTGTCCTCTTTTTCTGCACTCACCATTACATCTGGGAGGTAGGTTTATCTTCTGTGCTTTTTTAAAATACTTGCCAAAATCAGACCTGGGACTGTCTTTTGCTGTTAAGAAAGAGGAAAACATGGAGAAGGAAGATGTGTTTGATGCCAGCAACTGGAAGAGAAAGGTGTTTGTGAGGAGAGATTGGATGGGTGCAATTAGTTAGAGGAGGTTTTCTTGAAATGGCTGGAGCAAAGTCAGAAAAAGGCAAAAATTGGTGGGTCATGAGAACAAGACAGCTGGGATCAGTGTGTGGATGAGATGCAACAAGATCAAGGCCAGGCACTGAGTTCAAGAAGAACTGCCAGGTGAGCAAGCTGTGGAAGAGGAATTGAAAATTTGATTTCCTGGAGAAATAGGTATTCTGGAGAAACAGGTGTCCCAGGTGGATGAAAAACAGGCAAGGAGTAGGAAGAGATTCAGGTGAAATGAAGCCTCAGGAAGGACTGAAGAGGGCATTCTTGCCCCTGGGGCTTGCGCACATACTTGGCATTACAGGGCAGGGGGAGAGGGGGACATGGAAACACTCTATCTGCCTGAGACCCATGGAAGTATTTTCACTGCCAAGCCTGATGTGTTTCTGGGCATGGACAGATACCATTTTAAGGTGTAAGCTTTAAGGTCAGGAGTTGAGGTGTCTGTGGAGCTTAGGCACCTCAGGATGTGGTGAGTGCCTGAATTGGGTTTTTCGGGATCACTTGGATTTAAGATCTTCAGTTTCACTTCTCTTGAAGGTGAATCCTTTTTGGCAGGTGGTGGCTCCTGAAGTAGGTGTCCAGCAGAAGCAAGAAAGCAGGTCAACAGGCCCATCTTAGCCCACCATTTGCTAACCTCATTTCCACTGTCCTGCAGGAGCAGCCATCAGAAGGGGAGAACCAGGTGCAGATGAGGTTAGGTTTCCCACAAGACCAAAGCTGGCACTGTAGAGGCAGTACTTGGATTCTTGATATTTTTTCCTCTTACCCATCACAGGATTAGCCTCTAAAGACAAGTCAAGGGGAAGTGCCTTTTCTATGCTGCTCCAGGACCAGGGAGAAGATGGATGGTGTCAATGGTGTGTTGGAGGAATTTAATTGTGTTGGGTTAGGTTAGGTTAGGTTAGGTTAGGTTGAGTTGGGTTGGATTGAAGTGGCTGGGTTGGATTGGAGCAAGCCAGAGGCAGTAGTCCCAAGATGAGGTAGATGGGTTAGTGAATACCATTGTACCTATGAAAATACTCTGGACTTGTGTTGACTGTAGTCTTTTGTCTGCACAGATAAAACAGGACGCTATAATCCAAGTAAAAAATTCAGGGAAAAAATGCTTTTCAAGTATTTCTTATGTAGAAGATTATGAATATTTTCCACTGTGGAAAGGCAGAGTTAATTTATTCATTAAAGGCTTGCAATGTTTGAATTCAGATTCTCGCTAAAATCATAAAAACACACTGGGTGTTTGATGCCCCATACGTGTTCTCATTGCAGCTTGTTCTTTAGACACAGGCTCATTCCTGTCCCTCGAAAGACCTTCTTTACTTCCACAGCTGCCTATGTCAGCATCCACACCAATCTTCAAGCTCTGCTTCTGATGTGACATAAGAGAAAATTATATTCTGCTGTTTTAGTGCAGTTTGTTCTTGGGTCCAAAATTTCACAAATAGGCAGGCAGTATGTACTTATCCTGCTAGTGATTAAGAACCTTTTTACATCTTTACTAGATGAGGTATCTCTACTGTCATGTAACATGTTATTTCAAAGCATTGCTACCTTTCCTAGCTGCTCTGTGGTGCAGGCATTGCCATTTCCATGCTGTTGCGTTGGCTGTTGTGTTTTTGGAAAGTGCCAAAACTGTGTTCGTGCTGGTGCTGCTGGTACATCCTGATGTTTGATGACATAATTACTATTTAGGAACAAATAATCATAAAATACCATTACAAAGAGTAGCTATTTTCTAAGCAGCTGGTTGTTCCCCTTGTTCTGGTATCACCAATGAATTTCTTGCATTAGTAGTGCTCTCACAAGATAACAGAGTGTGTACCCTTCAGGTCTCTGCCTCATAGGCAGTAAAAAGCTGTGGGATTTTGGAATAAACTCGGGTTTAAAAATCAGCCCTTGAGTATTTCTGATTAAAGTAACTTAGAAGTGTTACTGTGGAATGTTTTAAATTAGTTTAAATATATTTTATAAAACCTGTACGCTTGTTAACATCAGCAGCATTGCTGCATGAACAGAGCTCCTGCTGTGGGCTCAGCAGAGCTCAGGTCTATTCCTGGTCTGGGCTGAGCCGCTTAGTTTGCAAAAGCACAGTAATGATGACTTTTCCCTTACAGAATTCTGTTAGATGTGTCTTTGCAAAGCAGTGAGGAGAAGGAGGTATAACTGACTGCTTGCATCATGCTGCAGCATGTTAAAATCTGTCAAGTTAATTAGTATTTTTCAGGTTTATAACCTGTGGAAGCTTTGAGACTTGAATACTTGGTTTTCAGTGCTCTCACCCAAGAAGTCTTGTCGATGTGTGTTCGCTCATGAAGTGTTGAGTTTTGAGCAAGTCAAAACTTCCTTTATTTAAAAGCAAATTTTCCTTGCTCCTAGTTGAGAAAATAATTGTTTTCAAATGTTTTATACTTTATTTGTGCTCTTGCTTGCAATTTTATATAGATTTTTTCCCTAATTCATGATAGAAAAAATGCATGTGCATTTAAAAAATTAAGTTATCTCACTAGTATATATTATTCAAATGCTTTAGAGCTCCTGTGAAGTACCTTGCTAATACAATCAACTTTAGATGTTGCTTAAATAAAGCCAGTAAAGTGACAGAAGAGACAGGGCTGGATAGAAAGAAACTCCTGAAGTTACTTAATTTGTCCACATTGCCCAGGGTGAGGTCAGCTATACCCATAATATTCCTAAGAGGTGGTTGTCTAACCTATTCTTAACTTCCATTGGTGAGATCCTGCACCTTCCATAGGGTATGTTCTTAGCCCAGAAATAACTTTGCAAGATGTAACCTGAGTATCCCACCTCGCATTTGTCAGGTAAGGAATTTTTATATTTGTCTTTAGATAAGGGTGGAGTTACGGATATGAAGAGATAGATAAAGGGATAGATAGACAGACAGACAGACAGATAGATCGATAGATAGATAGATAGACAGACAGTGTTGTTGATATAGATACTATATGGACGGAGATATATAAAGATTGTATAAAGATGGCAATAGTTAGATATACAGATATATCAGTTTAAATATCATTTCAAAGCCTGCCTACTCCTCTTTACAAGCTACAGTATTTTAATATGAGTTTTAAAATCCATAGTTGCATAATGTTGAGTACGTCTTTACTGGATCCCTTCTTCAAGGAAATGGCTTGCTCTCGTGCAGAAATTCATTGCATTGGAAATTGCTGCCCCGAGAGTGTTGTTCAGTCACACATGCACACTGAACGTCTGGGTCACCCAGTGATGGGTGGGATGCTGTAACACTGATGGAGCACATCAACCCCTGAGCATTGCAAGACAGCATTTGTACATCTTCATCCCATTCTCACAGTTCCCTTGGAACAGCCAGTATCCCAGGGCAATTTTGGATTGGTATAACTTCAAATGGCTGGCATCAGCTCTCCTGCCTGACGCTGTCTTTGCCCTGTGGTGGGTGTCTGAGTCTCTCCCAGTGCCCTCCCAAAAGTGGGGCTGTGAGGGACAACACCTTGGAGAGGTGTTTGTGGAAATGGTGCCTCCTGAGAATCCCATAACTGTCCTGCAATTCCCAGGGTCTGGATCCACCTGCCACATCTGATCTTTCCTGCCTGTGTCCATGGCTAGATGCTCTCACTGTATTCATTGCATAGATAGGAGCAGCCTTACATGGATTTGCCCATTTGGCTGCATTTCTGCCTATTTGTGCAAAAGACTGTGAAATTTTGGACCCAAGAACAAGTTTGCTTTTCAGGACTGTTTATGCCTGAGCACCAATTCAGGCCAGCCCACAGCCTGAGATCCAGTAAGTCTTCTGTCTCTGGAAATGCTGTTTAATCAGCCTTTGTTTCTGAATTTTTCCCTTTTTTAAAGCAGCTATGCACAATTTGTATTACTAAGGCTGTTTGCATTGATATTAACAGCAGTTCTATCCTGGGTGCCTGGTTCTTACTGGAAGGACCTTATTGGTACTTGGTATCTAATTTTTTGCCTTTTTTAATATATACTCAAAAAAAATTGCTTGACTTCGGTGACACAGAAAATTACCTAGCTTTTGGTAACCTGTGCTCGGGAGAGAACAACCTCTCAAGTTTCACTTATTTGGCCAGTTCACACGTAGAGGAACAAACAAATAACCTGTGCTCATGGGACTGCCCTTAATATTAAATGAAAAGTAGTAGAAAATGAGGGCCGTGTTAGACTCCTGTCTCCTTCCTACTTTGCAGACCTTGCTTGCAGTGAGCTTTTGTGTGAACCTTTGCATCTTGTTGCTCAGAGGGCAAGAAGAATTTCCTAAATACTTTTTTTTTACTATTTTTAACCACTTGCTTCTTGTGGGAAGTTTGTGTGTGGTAAACAAGGAGTGGAAGAAAAGCCAGTTGCAACTGTGGGAGTTCAGAGGTGATCATTTTTCTGGGTTTGTAGGATGCTTGTTTCTCTGTTTTCATCATCCCACTAAAGATTCTTATAGATAATACATGTCCAACAGAAATAAGGACTGGTTTGTGTCACAGTAGGTAATAACTAAGTAGAAAATGTCTTAAGTATGTGTAGTCTAGTCTCCAGCATTGCTATGATTTTTCTTATGTGAGTATTGAGTCTTAACCAGTTTATTGTGTGTCCAAGCCCACTTATTAAGCTGTATTTCATTTCTTCAGATTGTTCTGTTTCTTCTCTCTTGGTTTCTCCAAGGAATTCATTTCCCTACACAGTTACTTTAGATTATTATCATGCCCATGACTCCACAAACGATTACATCTTAGCCAAACTAAACACATCAAAGTTTGGGGATTGGTTTGGGGTTGGGGGTTTTTTTGTGTCCCCTCAGAAATTACTGCTTTCATTTCATTAATTGGTGTTCAGCTTATCTCTTAATTTTGCCTAAGCTTTTAACCTTTCTTTACCATTGTGACATGTAGAAGTGCTTATGCAAAAACTCCTAAGGTCATTGGATCTCAAAGTTCTTGAGCTAGTGGACTTGTTCACAATTTTTCCTGAAGCTCTCGTTTTCCTAGTCAGAACTACTGAGTGATTTTAGGCAAGATGCATTTGTTGTACTCACCTTTTTCATTAGCTTTACTAGTGATGCTCTGAGAGCTTCTTCTGTTTTGGAGTTTGAGACCTGGACATTTACTTCAGTAGACCAAAATAGTCAGAAAAAACACAACTTCTTCCCATGCAGATCGACAGGATAAAGAAATTGTAAGTGGAGAAACCTTACGAATTAAAAGTAGTTCTGTCATACTTGGTAATATCTGGTGCACTCAAGGCTAAAAAAAAAAAAGTTAAATTCCTGTTCAGAAATAGCTTTGTGATACAGAATTTGTTAGCATACAGAAAGATGGATGCAGGACAGGCAGGAAGCATCCCTTTCTCACACATAAGTGCGTATTTGGACCATGTTGTTATGTTGCTACAGAGTTACAGAATTGCAGAACTGAATACCTAAGAATTAAATAAGTTCTTCAATGTGTGTGTGGATAATGTAAGAAATAAAGAAATTTCCATTGATTCATAACTTTCAGGAGAAAAAATCCTTTCTGAAAGGTCTATCACATTTGTCTACCCAGGTCAGATGGAGTTGGCTTCTCTGTTAGTTTATGTGTAAAGGAGGAATTAATTGTGTTGATGCTTATGTTTAATAATGTTTAAAGTGTTTCTGTTCCTGCAAATGCCCACAGAAGTCTGTATTTCAACCTTTGAACCATGTAAATCAAGTTTTGATAGGACTGACTGCCTTTTATATATGTAGCTTGAATCATAAATGTTAAAGTAACCTCTGCCACTGTCTACGGACAAGATGGCTAAGCTGCTCACATTGGTGTTTTGCAGCATGACAGGGCCTCAGTGCAGATCGTGATCACAGGAAGCAAACTCTGCTGAGCAAGATCTTGTTGAAGGTCAGCAGAATTCTCCATCCCAATGGGGGCTAAACCCCAAGGCATGGAACACCCTTAATTCATTTTGAAGCCTGCACTATTTAGAGATGAGCTGCTGTTTAGAGAAGCAGACCCGAGGTCAGCCCTGTGGCTAGCATCTGTGAAGAAGCTTTTCAACCTGGAAACTTTTCTCTGCAGAAATATTTCAGCACCAAGGCATGTATGAAGACCTCTCCCAGCTCCTAAGCAGCATAGGAAACCTTTGTCCCACACATCTTGTAAACGCGGCGGGGGGCCACCATTGTGCTGTGCATCTTCTGAGCACCGCAGGAGGAGGCTTTTGTCTGACACAGTGGGCAGGCGCTGTAGGAGGGCACCTTTATCCTGCACAGCCAGTAATCGCTCTGCAAGAGTGAATTATGGTGATTGCAGAGCTCTTCTCTCTCCAGACACTCTGGTTTCAGAAGGAGTTCGTCAGCCTTGCTAGGTGGAGAGCTGCTTTTCCTGAGTGAAAGTGGAAAGGGAAGACAGTAAAATGCCTTTGCATGTGTGTGTGCAAATGGCCATCAGGATCCTTCACACAGTCATATTGCATGACCACCCCTGCAGGCACCATTCCAGTTTCAATCTTTGCTTTTCCTCTTCTCTATTTTTCCTACCCATTTAGGCTGCCCTTTTAATTATTATTTCTTTGTTCCTTCTTATGTGTGTACAATCTTCTATTCCATATCCTATTCCTATATTCAATATCTATATTCTCAATATTCTTTCAGATGACTAATAACCACATTTAAAAGACTTGAGCCCAAATACCAGTCCCTCTGGATTTTCACAGGTATATTTTCAACCCCATATTATTACTTACTATTTGTCTTCTCAAATGCTTTAACCACTTCCCCAAAAGTGTGCCAGCACCCATTTCCTAGAGCCTGAGATAATGTACAATGGGAGAGACATAACTCTGCATCTGTGAGATGAGATGAGATGAGATGAGATGAGATGAGATGAGATGAGATGAGATGAGATGAGATGCTAAGTTTGGACCCTGTAGAGATGCCATGTGTACTGTAGGTGCTGGTGGACATGGGAGCTGGAGCCAGCACAGGCATGGCAGCACACATTTGGGAGCTGCATTACCATAGATCTCAAGTGTTTGAGGGCCCCTTGACTGGCGTAAAGCAACTGATGTGCAAGTGAGAGGTAGGAGTGACCACAGCCCATTAGATAGTGAAGGTCATAATCCATTTTAAGTGATTACATTGGTTCCCACTGCCCCAAGATTGCAAGGTTGTCCTTTGTGGAAAACAAAGCAATGGATTAAGTCTCTCACCTGATGATTTTTGTTATTCAATAAACTTTGGGTTTTATCTGTTCTTTTGAGCCTGTTGTGTCTGCTGTTATCCTGAAGGTCCTTGTGATTTTTTGTAATGTTGATCTCTACTAATACTCAGACATGAATTTTATGTGTGGTAGTTAGTTTCAATTAATCCTCCTTTTCTCAAATTAGAAATTTTTTTCTTCTTATCCCTACCACAGTCCTCTAGTGCCTACCTGATTGTACATGAATTCTCAGAAATAATTGCCAGTAGTCCAGCAAGTTCATTAATTGATTCCCTGAAGACCCACATATGTGTGTCATCCAGACCTGATGATTTGGATATTAAATTTTTAGAAGTATTCCCTTACCTGATTTTTTGTATCAACTGTATTGGCAAGTCTTCATTATTTCTAATTATATATTTCTTTGTGATGCTTGGTAAATTGATTCTGGAACTTGTTCACTGTTTTACAGTCATTACTCATTTCACCTCACACATTATTGGTTCCACCATCTCTTCTGAGCTTTTTTCCAATGATGTTATGCACATGCTAAAATATATATTCATTTCTCTCTGCATCTCTCCATGCTGGCACCTGGGAGGCTATTTGCTTATTTCTGTCATTTCTTGTAGGGTGTGCCTAGCCACTGCCCTGGAGGGACTTCTGCTGAGATAAGGAGATTGCTCAGTCTCCCAGCAGAACTCCCCTGGAAAGGCAACCACTTTCCAGTTACAGAGAGAAGAAGACAAACCCAGAATCCTCTGGGAGACCCTATGCAGATCCTTTGTAACCCATTGGCCCTTACCCTCTGACACCCACCCCCAGTATCCCTATAAAGCTAGACCCCTGCTCCTGCAAGGGCAGAGAGAGCCTGTCCCTGGCTTCCCCTTTGCCAGACTAATAAAGCTGTCTCGTGCGGAACAGCTACACGGGCCTCTCGTCTCTCTCCCTGGTCTGGCCTGGAGGCTGCCCTGCAGAGCTGAGCTGAAATCACAAGCTGATAATCACTAAAGAGCTGACAGCTTCTGCACGGGCCCTCCTGGCTAGCACCTGAGGGAAGACACTGGGCCCTGGGAAGACAATCTCTTTTGGGACCATCTCTCTGGACCGGTCACAGCTTCCTTGGTCAGAGCTACTGACCCCACACCAGCTGCCATAATTTCTCTCAGTGAGGCTGGGACTAGGAGGGATTTATACTTTTTTATTCTGCAGTTGTAGCCTTTGCATATTCTAGAATATTCTAGGTGTTTCCCACACTTAACGGGTTTTTTATATCTTTCCCATGCAGCGTGCTCCTAAGATTTCTCAAAGAATTAATATCTGAAATCACTACATGCTGTGCAACAGCCCATCAATTAATACAATATATTGAATAATGTGGGTTATCATCACGGCTGTTGAAATTAGTGAGCACTAAGAATATATATCTCAGAGGACCTTGGCTTTAGAACAGCTGCTTCTTATTGTCTGTCTCTTAAAAATTATTCTTTCTATCAAAAAATAGATGGCTGTTCATGTATTTAATTTAGATCTCTGTTCTACTAAATATGCAACTGAGATTGCAGTCGTCAGTGATATTCTTCCTCTGGCAAAAACCTTATGGCCAAGTCTGTTCTAACCCTTAGGACATAATTCCACTTGCTTTGGTTGAATTTTCCAAGCCTTTGGTATATAAATCATAAATGCACAGTCTGTGCAATGTTAAATTTTTAGGGCTCTCCCTTTAGTAGCAGTTGAATGTGAATACATAAGGGCAAAATTTGACCTTTAAAAATGACTATAAAGGGCCAAGAAAAGCAAGCTTTTCTTATTGCAGTATTAATCAAGCAAAGAATCATCATAATCCTGGAAACTAAATATCCATTGTAGTGATTTCATCACCAGGGAGATGTTCATCTGCTAGTAAGATTGTTACTAGGAAAGGGAAAATAGTGAGTGTTAAAATTACTTTAGACTGCTGAATCATTGAGTCCCTCTAGACTCAAAGCTTGAATTGTTTTTTGAGAAGAGTGGGTTGAGAGGAGTTGCCACAGGAAAGCTGTAGGTTAATCAGTTTCAGTAACACTAGTGAATGTGGGCATGATCTCTCTTGAGGACATGAGGAAAGTGCATGGGAGAAGGCAGGATGAAGAAAGAGACAGAGACGCTACAGAAACGTACTGTTTTGTTGTTTTTTGTTTCTGGATGGCCCTTCCACAGAGGAAGATTGTTGATGAGAAAGGAAGAAAGGGGAGAAAAAACAATATAATATTCACAACCTATATTTTCATCTAATTTATCCAGTGGATACTAATGAGGATTATTACAATCAAGACAGAGATGCAGGCAGGCAGAAATGAGAAATACGTGTTTGTGTGGGAAATGTCTGTGTAGGGGCCAGAAAGACACCTGGAAAGATGTTTTGCCTTCAAGGCTCAAAGTGGTGTTTACCATATGCTGTGACACATGCATGTGAGAAGGATGGGAAACACCTGTGCAGGAGTGTCCTTACGGTGTGCTAGGACAGCCTATCCCTCCATAAAATCAACTTTGGTAGGCGAGGTGTGTGTGCATGGTGGCAGTGGGCAGTCATAGTGTACCGAGCCAAGCCAAGTCCTCATGGACATGTCTGTTAGGCTGCAGGTTTTACTGGAAGGGAAGCTTTATCCTCCTGCTGTGTTGGGCCACCTCTGTGTTTCCAAGGTGAGGAGCAAGTCTTGGTGAATATTGCTATGGAATGGCCTATAGGGGATGGGATAGGTGATCTGTATTGAAAGCCACCTGCAGGATAGAATCACAGAAACTTTTGTGTTGGACATGACCTTCAAGATCATGGAGTCCAACTCTTAACCCCGCACTGTCAGGTCCAGCACCTGATAGAATGGTGCAAAGAGAATTTCTACAACGATGGGTGAATTTGAAGGTGGAAAGCATTTGTATAAAAGGAGCATGTGGGAAATTTCTGGAAGATGTCATGAATTGTCTCCATACAATGAATATGGAGGGGAGAGGAAGATCTGTGTGTGCACGTGACATAGATGCTCTTTGTACAAAAACATCTCTTTGTGTGGGAAATAGTGGCTTTCCAGAGAGGGTTTTTTGGAGTGTTTTTTTGCTTGTGTGATGGCTGCCTTTGAGGGAGCAGAGGTGTGCAGTGTGACAGGTAGTGCCTCCATCAAAGACTTTCTGGAGGGGACGGTGTGCATGGACCCACCAAGGATGGGTGCATGCTCCATGGATGGGTGCATAGAGGTAAGTGTCCTGACAGGGATGTGACGGTGGGTGTGCAGCAAATGCCATGCCAGAGCAGCCACCCCGTATCCCCTGGGACTGATGGCCACCCTGCGTCCTGCAGGGACCATCATCCACCCTGGACTGCATCCCTCTCCACCTGGCAGTCCATGGGCACTGTGTCCCTCATTGTTGTCACCCCCAGATTGTGATACTGTCACAGAACTGTTGCTAGGCAACAAATGTGGTTACCAGGTCTCAACGAATAGCTGAAGGGGAAAGTGAAGTGTTGCACCATTGTAGAGTAACCATAGCAATGACCTACTATTACAGACTAAAGAATTATCATTAACAATGTTAAGGTATCAAACAGAGGCCCAGGATCCAAAGACTACCAGGCAGCATCTCTGCATAATTGGGTTACCCAGGAAGAGGTCCCAACTCTTTCACACCTCTGGGCTCCCTATCTTCATTGTCTTGGTTTTGTTTTGGGGCTTGGTGGTGGGGGAAAGGAGAGGGGGTGTGGTTGTTTAAATAAAGCAAATGGACTGTATGTTGAGGAAGACACTTGCAAAACAATAGAAGCACCCACCAAAAAAAATTACAGAGGTAAATCTGTGGGCAAAGAGAAGATACCAACAGGAAAGGCCCACTTTACTGTGTCAATACAATCTATGGGAATGGGTGCACAAAGGATGCCTTCATGATGCATGAGATTTAGTTCAGATCAAGTGTTCTCTTTCACTTGAAAATACATATGCCAGGGTAAGAACAGTATAAAATGAAAAATAAATAATACAAAGTGTGCCTGAAAAGTAGACAGTTTCTTTTTCCCAAGGTCAGATAGAAGAGGTGCTTCAATGAAGCTTTTATTAGCCAGGTGCTTTGGGATCTTATTTTTCCAGATACGAGACATGTTGAGGATCTCTGACTTGTAATATGGGTGGCCATGCATGTGCGCGTGTGTATGTTTGTGCATGTGTCTGTCTGCATGTGTGTGCAGTTGCTCCTGTTCACCTGCCCCAGAGCTCAGCAGCAGGACAGCCCTGACCCTCCCCAGGCTCCCTCCAGACCAGCTGCAAGCAGCTGGGTGGCTTCCCTGGGTTTTGCATTTTTGTATTTTATGGAGCATTTATCGTGTGAACAGCCAGCAAGTCATAGAACGACCCCTAGTCAAACTGTCACCTTTGTGTTTTGCAGGTACAGAACGCCATGAACTAACTTCTTGGAAGAGTTTTCCATCTATTTTCAAGTTCTTCAGCGAGGCTGTAAAGGCAAAGAACAGCTTGGTGAAACCAACCCCAACACGGCGCTCCAACAGGATAAAATATGAAGAATTCTAAAAAGAGGGGAGGAAAAAAACCCACCACCACCAATGTCTTTGCTGCTTGTTTTCTGCAAGGAGTCTCCCAGCCCCTCATTAGATTGTTTTCTTCCTAGAGCACAGGGTCGTGATGTATACATCTAAATAGCGTTTTGCATTATTTCTAGATGAGTGCAACTGTCAAAGCAATATGGGTTCACTGGTTGTGCTTCCTGTGGGCTGTAACTTGGATTTTGTGCTGCCCATCAGTGTGCAGATTAAGGCTGACAGTGGTACTGCACAGTGCAGCATGGTGCAGCTCTAATTGCCCTGACATAGCCCTGCACCAAGCTGATGCCAGAATTTAACAGCTTCATCGCAGTCCTATCACCTGCAGGAATTTTTGCAGCTTCCTTCTATTTTGAGACAGAACAAAATAGGAATTACTCTTTTTTAAAAGACAGCCCTAACTCAAACGTGTTAACCAGCCTATGAATTTACACCCAGTAGCCTTCTCTTTCTCTGGGACCAGGTGGGATTCACTTTTAACTCTTTCATTTTTCTGCTGGCAAGAGTGTCCAAGAAATTTGGCCCAGAATTCTAGAAAGGCTCCATTGTTGATGTGATTTTCTTTTGCTAGATCAATGGCATTATCTGTAGGTCTTCTCTTCCTTTGGAAAGCTCTACTTAAAAAAAAAATGCCTATTCATTAACAGGCTGGATTACACTGTGAAATATGACAGCAAAAAAAAAGAGACACACTGCATATTTTCCTATTTATTTTTAAATGCAAAGATGCTTCCATTTTCATACTCTGGGTTTGTAATGCCTTGCCATCCCATGGTTATCCCTTTTCCCTAAACTCACAGGTTCATCCCGTTTCCCAGACTCTCAGACAAAGGTCGGCCAGCAGGGCACTCTGTTTGGGGATTTCACACCATGCACAGGGGGTATGTGGCTGTAGCCACAACTGTTGCTTTAGGCAGATTTTCTCCACTAACACTAAGGGAAAAGATGTGCTTGATAGCATGCCCAGTGAGCAAGTGCTCTAATTAAGCTCCTTTGGTGTTGATAGTACTAAGTTAAAGTGGTCCTTTCTTTAATGGCCATGCCCACCTCACCTCTGATGCTGTTAGTGACAAGGAGACACCACTCAAACACATGAGTTTTGACCCAATCCCACCCTCTCCTCATGCAATGTGTCCAATCCTACAGCTGGGGGCTAGAAATGGTGGTGGGGAGCATTAAAACGAGTGATGCCAAAGCAGGGGCACCTTCCTACGCCACAGAGCAAAAGCAGAAGTGCTCATAGTGAGGTGCAAAGGGAAACCCAGCTGGGTTTGGGCCTAAATTCTCTGGGTGGGGGGCTGTCAGCACCCACGGAGTGCTCACATCCCTACCTGCTCATACTGGCAGCAGGGCTTCACTTCCCCAGCTCCTGTTTCCTGTCATCTCACTGTGTTGAAGCTCTGCCCTTGGGGAGGGGTGCTTGGAGCACCTCACCAGGGCAGTGGGGGAGGTGTCAGGCCGTGCCTATGCAGAGGGAAGTGCTGTGTCTGTGCCTCACAGTTTTTCTTCCCAGAGGGGAACCTGTTACTGGGGAGAGAGGACTGCACCCAGCTTCCTCAGCCCTCCAATCTCTGCATTTACTCCCAGTCAAAGGATGCTGCTGCCTTTGGCCAGTCTGATCCCCCACTGCGGGGGTCTGCAACCCCCCTCTCCCAGGCCTGCATCCACACTGGCCCCCTGGACCCTGTGTGTTTAGGGGTAAGGCAAGAGTTTACATGGTGTGGTTTGAGTGTCTTGTGCTTTGTCCCACAGCCAGGGAAGATGTGGAGGCCAGGGAAATTTGCACACACCAGACCCACCACTCTCCATCTCTGTGGAGGTGAGATGGAGTCTCTAGGGTGCCCAAATATTAGAGGAGCAGATCTATTTTTGTAACTGTTGATGACAAACAAACTGTACAAAAATTTTTACTGTAATGCTTATCATTTTCTAAAGAATTTTTCTTTACTGTGCCCCGGGCCCAGCTCACATTATCGCTCCTGTGGGGGGCTGTAGAGCAGAAGGGATCCTTACCACTAGTACTGCTCTGCTTGCAGTGAACAAAAAATAAAGATGCTCTCTTCTCTCCTCCTTGCACAGTTTGTGTCCTTGGACTAAGCTCCATGGGAGCCGCAATCTCTGGTGGGTAGGATGGGGGCTGCATGGGCAGCAGCTCCACCAGCCTCGGAATGCATGCAGGAAGGGCAGGTGTGTTTGCAAACAGGACCCTGTACAGTTGCTGGGTTGGGGATGGAAGGTGTGAGCAGGGTGTGAGGGGGGTGAGGCTCGTTTGTACCACAGAGTGGGCTGCATGTCCAGCCCTGTGGCTCAGCCCATGTGAGCATGAGCTTTTCTCCACGCCCCCACATCATCCACAGGAAGCCGTATAGGCAAGTGTGCCACACCATCCTCTTCCCTTTAGCTGTTCATAAACATGAAACCATGTAAAAATACACCAGGAGAGGGATTTGATCAGTTCTTTTGGGAAAAGGACTTTTTGTAGGGGGACACAGGCTAGAGATGGAGGAGGCAGCATCTCTGGCCCCAGCGGCAGAGGATGCATGGGCTGCAGAAAGAGAGGAAGGTGTGGGAGCATCCCAGCATGTACTGCCAGACTGCCAGATTCATGTCACATGAAGAAGTGACAGTGGTAACCCTGAAGCACACTAAGGAGGGATGAGTTGATTTAGTCTATTCCTTGGGATCTATGTTTATAAAGATGCACACCACTGGCCTCTCATGCCATGATGTCTTCAGGAGACAGAGGTCTGACATCAACCTCCTCCTGGTTTCATCACAGGAATGTTCCCTGACATGCTGCAACAGCCTCTTCCCTAGGTAACATGGAACTAGGTGTGCAAAAGTGACCAAAAAAAAAACAAAAACCCACACCCAAACCCAAACCAACAACAGAAAACCAACAAAACTGACCTTACAATAGGATCTAGGAAAATCCCCCATCTCCTTGCCACCTGAAAGGTTTGCACACCATTGTGCAAGTCAAAATGCCACCATTGAAGCCATGGACCAATGAGAGCAGTGCTTCCTTGTTGAGAATGGAGACCAAGAAAGAAGTGTTCCTCACAGAAAAGAGCCAACAGACCCCAAAACACAGCAAGATGTGGGGTAAAAGAAAAAACAGGAAGGGGGGAAGCAAAGATAGCCCTCATCTTCATTGTGCATACATGGCAGTACACTGGTTATAGTTACAGTCCTCACAGTGTGATCCTCCCAGACTCAGAAGAAGCTGCTGCTTTTCATGGATATGTGCATTTTTCCTCTCTCTCTGAGAAACATCACTTATTGTGGGTAGTGGGGCTTTTTTTCCCTCTAGAAATTTCATTTAGAAGTACAAATGAAAAGTGTCACATCTAAAACTGCATGGAGCCACATATTGCACCATTCTCAAGTCAACCAAACCAAAAATAACCTGCCAAGAATGTGTACATCCATCGTACACCAGGGTAGAGCTACATCTAACAGAGTGGAAGGATGCATGTGTGTGACTGCACACATTCATGGATCTCTCGATCTCACAGGGATGTGTGTGTGTGTGTGTGTGTGTGCGCGCATGTATGCGTGTGCCCGCATTATGTTGATGTACTCGACAAAGTGTGAAAAATGTACTTCTAGAAAAGCTTGAAAGGAGATGTCATTTATCATTGTACCATCATAATACCACAAATTTCACTTTTCTATTCCATTTTGGATTGCATGTGTTTGAGAGTATTTCACTAGATCAGTGACAGCTCTTTATTTGCATAATTATATGCTCTGGTCTGAAGAGAAAACTAACCCCCAAATTTCATGGGTCACCAAACTGCAACAATCAATGTTTTATCACATATGCTAAGCAAAACCTAAGGAGCTATATGAAGTTTCTTGTGGATTTTTTACTCCTCAGAAAATTAAAGATGTGCCTCCTGAATAGATGCAAAATCTTTCCAAGCTCTTTGTAGGTGAATTCTATTTGAAGGGGAAACTAGAGATTAGCTCATAGATCTGGATTTCAGACCCACTAGCATTCTTACTTCAAAGTGGATTCAGACAAGCAGCTTTACTGCATCTCTAAATTTTGCCATCCTAAGTAATGTCATTTAAATGGTGACAATCAAAAAATGAAATTAAAAGAAAATAAAAATTGGTCAAATATGAAAAATACATTCACCCCCTCTCTTATGAAGCCTATAGTGACCAGTTTCATTCTGTGCAGTTTTTTTCTTTCAGCTGGGTGCTATCCCCATAAAAAGATATAGGTATTTCATATAATATTAAGAAAACCCTTTCCTGAGCTGCAGAATTTGTTCTGGTCCATCAGTTGCATAATAACCACACACTCCAGTTAGGACACACATATTCCAAGTTTCCTTCTCAATCAAAATGCCTTGTTATGAGGAGGAAGGAACCTGGGGATGGGAACTGACTGGCACTGAAGATCCTCCACCTCCTTCTCCTCTTCCTCCATCCACACTAGTACCACTAGAAAAGTTAGCTCTTGCATTATATTATATTATATTATATTATTAATATAATACAACATAATACAACATAATACAACATAATACAATATAATAATTCACACAAAGTACAGGAGGACCTCTCAGAGGTGTAGGTGAGCAGCACCTATCCCAGGGGACATGCTGCCCACACTTAATTTCACTCCAAACAACCCACGGAAAACCCCCAAAGTTTCTCTGGTCTCCAAGATGTAACTTTGCTGGTAGAAGTGCCCATGGAGTTTTGCTGCCTTGGAGTTTGGTCCGTCTAAGCTCTTGGGAAGAATAAACTTTTGAAAAGGGGCCTATTTCAAGTAACATGACCCTCAATGATCTCCTGACCCCATGGAAGGGAGAGCGGTGCCTGGGAAGGAGCACGCAGCCCCATGGCATTGGGTGAGTTAAGCACCTGGAGAGAAGAAGCACTTCTGCTATCCCATCTGGGTTTGGAGGGGGGGGGGGGGGGGGGGGGGCGTGTTTGTGCGTTTTTCTGACTTTACCATCAACTCCAGAAGCCTTGCAGGGGGAAACAGGTTTCCAGCACAGACTAGCACCTGAGAAGTTTGACTCACATTTGATTCCTGTGTGATCTCCAAACACCTGCTCCAGGCAGACACCAGCTTCGCACCACCTCCTCACCTTGTAGGAACAAGGTGAAACACGAGTGGGAAATAAAAACAGTGCTAAAACACAAGTCTCCTCACCACCCTCATCTGACTGCTGGCGTAGGGTTCTGTGGGATGCAGGGTCTGCCCAGCACTGGACACTCTCTCCAGAGAGATTCCAAGAGAGAGGAGAACCCAGTCTGAAGCATTTCCTACCCCTCCACACTGTCTGCATCCTTTCACTGGGACAAGTAAATATGAATATTCATGGCAGATGGTTCTGCAGGCTGGTTTGTCCCAGTGGAGACAATAGCATCAGTTATTTTCCACTAAATGCAGCACAGGAGAGAGCTGACCCCTCTGCGGAGAGGCCTAGGTCATCTCCTTTTGTCATTTCCATTTCTCTTCGCTCATGCTCTACCTAATCCCCTAATGCCTGGTAAAGGGCTGTCTCCAGATTCTGTCTTCTTTAAAGCTGCTATCTCTGCTGCATTTAGATAAATAAGCTTCCTGCTCATCTCTCCTCCTCCTGGGACTATTTATGCCTTCTCCTTCCAGCTCAACTCGCCAAACAATGATGGTTTCTGTAGTAAAACCCTTGATGTGGAGGGTCGTCCACGTCTCCCCACAACATGCAGGTACAAAAATAACATACCCCACAATATTGTGTCTAGGCCTTCTTGCCTACTGCTTGTGAAGAAAGCCCCTAACATCACACGGAACTTGCAAACACTGATCTGGCTGTTCACAGCGAGCCAGGTGTTGCCAGTTTTGCCAATAGCTGGGGACAATCTACCCCTCACACACTTCTTGATAGGCGCTTCAGATGTTGGTCGAGTCTTTTGTTGTTTGGGTGTTTTGGGTTGGTTGGGGTTTTTTTGTATGGTGATAGCTACTTGGATTATAAATCGTTTCCTTTGTACTTTCTCCCAATTTAGCTTGTATCCTCTAGGAGGGTGCAGAGCTGCGAGCAGTGAGCACAGTGCATGGCGGCACGGTGCTCATTGCAGTGTTTCCCGTGGGCTCCCCACGCCGCTGAGTCGGTGGTGTGATCAAAGCCGAGACCGTTGCCGACAAGCGGCAGCGCGGTAGGGGCAGACACCGAGGAGCAGGATGCCGTTCTTCCCCGGCAATCTCGGAGTCCCCTACCCAAGCTTTGCATGTGGTGGCAGGGCCCGGCGGCTCTCGGGGCGGGCCCAGCACCAAGGACAGCGCCGGTTCAGGTCTCGGGGGGGTCCCCGAGGCCCCCGCGGCCCCTCACCGCCCCCAGGGGAACGCTTACTGCCAGGCACTGCTCAGCCCCGACGACCGTCTTGCAGGAGTGCCTGGACCGCCCTGTTCCGCCGGGGAGATCCCCCGGGAAGCTCCTCGGGGAGGGGTCGTGGTGGGGGAGATCACTCCGCTGCTCGGGCACTTGGCTGTCGGGACATACCTGAAGTAATAGGGCTAGC